>NC_138155.1:16260754-16368254 GCF_964199315.1 Orbicella franksi | reverse complement strand
AAGCTTCATTATGCTGCTAGCTGAGCGAACGCTGTAAACGAACTGTGGTATCGTTCGACTCACCGAAACATTTCCGTTGATTGTAGCAATATTTCTTACCATAATACGAGCTTTTTATCCTTCGGGAAGTCGTGAAATGAGAAATCCTTATCAGTTGAGTTATTTTTACAACCGTAAACACAGCAGTAATGAACCATGGCTCCCAAAAATAAAACCCACGTGCTGCACTTCACGGGCTTGTTTACCCAATAGAGACCACGTGACAGCTTCATGACGTCAGCGGCGAAAAAGGTCTATTTCTTGTTTGGTTATAGCGCTGCAACACTGAGTACCACACTAGAGGTAATCTCTTGAATGGGGCTTTGATGACTGACCATTGGAGAATTGCCCTTTTGTGATTTGAAGTTTTAGCTTGCTTTGGAATTTCTTGGTTAGGTAGCCGAGATGTAATTGCAATTTCATCGCAACAGCAATTAAACGCCTTCCTTCTAAGGGACTTAAAAGAGAGTCCAAGCAATTGAGCAACTTTTGACTTGTTTCTTTCGTCTACGACCACACCACAGGGAACGTACCGGTTCTCGTGCGATCACCGAAGTCAAGTCCTGTTGGGCGGTGTCAGTACCTGGCTGGGTGACCACCTGGGAATAAGCCATGTTGTAGACTTTTGGAGCCATTTTTGGACTGGACTCTTCAGAGAAGATTTCCATACGCCTCCACATCATTGATCCCTCTGTTTTCAAAATGTTTTTTTTATTATTTTTCCAGCAAGTTGACAGCATATTAGAACATTTTCTTGTTTGATTACAACGCTGCAACACTGAACCACTACAGTAAAGGTTATCTCTTGAATGTGTCTTTGATGACTGACCGTAAGAGAATTCCCCCTTTGTGATACGAAATTTTAGCTAGGTTTGGAATCTCTTGGTTAGGAAGGTAGCCGAGATGTAATTACAATTTCATCACAACAGCCATTAAACGCCTCCCTTCTAAGAGACTAAATAAAGTGTCCAAGCAATTGAGCAACTTTTCACTTGTTTCTTTCATCTACAACCACACCACACAGAACAAACTGGTTGTCGTCCTTGTCGTCTGTGAAATCTTTGCCTTTTTTAGACCATCGTAGTCTGAAAACATGGTGAGTTGTTTGCTAAGAAGTTGTTTGAATAGTTGGCTGTTTTATTTTGTTAAAAAAGCTACGCATTCTTTCATTTTGGAAGCTTTGTGTATCTCACCTTAGGGACACCAATATGGTGGACCGTAGAGAAAAGAGTGTCACCTTCCGTTCACCTGTCCGAAATGGTCTCGGAGATCTAAAAGCTGGGATTGACAAGGAAATCAACGACACGACAAACGTCTTTCAAGGCCTTGGAGATAATTTATATTTGTTGGCGCTGGAAACCAAAGCTGATGCAGAGCTTCTTGTAAGCAACGGGTTCGAGGTCGACGAGTTCCATATTGATTATTTTCCTCCACATGGAAAGTTTTTGAATGTCAGTATCTTGGGTCTTCGCTCTTATGTACAAGACGACGAAGTTAAACTGGCTCTCATGGAGTATGGAGTATTGAAAAGCGACGTGATCCGTCTGGAGACAATGTATACCTGTTGGAGCTTGAAACGAAAGCTGACGCAGAGCTTCTTGTTAGCAACGGTTTTGACGTCGACGAGTTTCACTTTGATTGCTCTCCTCCTCATGGGAAGTTTTTGAACGTTAGTATTTTGGGTCTTCGCTCTTACGTAGACGACGACGAGGTAAAATTGGCCTTAACGGAGTATGGTGTACTGAAAAGCGACGTGATCCGTCTCAAATATAAAGCCGACCACGATTTGGCCGGTATGGAAAACGGCAATCGCCTTGTTAAAATGGTGTTAGACAAACCATCTTTGCTGTATTCTATGCTTATTGGAGGTGATTGGTGCAGGATCATTCACAATAATCAGCAACCCGTGTGTCTGGAATGCAAGGAACCTGGGCATACTAGGAAAAAGTGCCAGATGATTCGCTGCAGAGTGTGTAAGCAGCCAGGACATATGTCATATAATTGTGATCAGAGGGAAGAGAATGATCAAGCCGAGCCCAGCGCAGAACGAGATGGCGCCGCGGCTGTTGTACAGCAAGATGCACAGAGAGGGGTGCCAAGTGAGTGTGAAGAAGACTTAGAGAAGGATACTCGTACGAATAATAATCAAGTAAATGAAATCACTGAAACTTCACGTCATCGAAGTCAAGTCCTGTTGGGTGGCGTCAGTACCTGGCTGGGTGACCATCTGGGAATACGCCGTTTTGTAGACTTTTGGACCAATTTTGACTCTTTAAAGAAGATTTCCATGGGCCTCCACACAATTATTATTTCCTCTGCTATTCAAAATGTTTTCATTTTTTTTGCAAATTAATTCCATACAGCAACACTGTTCTTTTCCTTGTTTAATTACAGCCCTGCTAACTAGTACTCTAACAATAATCTCTTGAATGTGGCTTTAATGACTGACCATTACAAAATTCCACTTTTTTGATCTGAAATTTTAGTTGGGTTTGGAATCTCTTTGTTAGGTCATGGAAATGTACAGTAGTTACAACTTCATCAGAACAGGAATGAAAGGCCTTCCTTCCAACAAACTTAATAGAGAGTACAAGTAATTGAGCAACTGCTTTCCACTTGTTTCTGTAATATCTGTGGAATTGTTGCCTACTTTAGGCCATTGAGATCTCATAATACTATAATTATATTCTCTGCTAAAACCCTTGCTCTCTGTCGTATTCGTTTGTGGACAAATCTATGTGATCGATAGTGTTAGAAGTTTTGCAGACTTCATCTTCTGGAACGCCTATATGGCAGACTAAAAGAAGCAAAGCGCGACGTTTCGCATGCCTCGGCGAGCTGGTGTTGGAATTTCGAAGGCTGGAATTCAAAAAGAAATTTACCACTCCTTCATAGTATTTCAAGATTTAGTAGATGACGTGTATCTTTTGGAGCTGGAGACAAAAGTTGATGCCTCACTACTTGTCAACAACGGTTTAAATGTTGAGGAATTTCATATTGGGTGCTCACCGCCACATGGGAAGTTCTTAAATTAATGTGAACATAATGGGCCACCCTTAATATGTGGACGATGGAGAGGTGGAGCCTGCGCTAAGCAAATACAGCGAGCTCAAAAGTGTAATTCGCTTAAAATACAAGGTTGACCATGAACTGGCTGGAATGGAAAATGGCAACTAACGACCATTTAGTCAAGACGATATTGGGTGAACAGTCCATACCATATTCCATGCGTATTGGTGGGGACTGGAACCACATAATTCATAATACCCAATAGCCCATCTGAACTGAATGCAGCCAGCTTGGGCGCAATAGAAAATGCTTCCCAAAGATTTGTGGCAGAATATGTACATGTAAGCTGTTAGGACATATTATGTCCTACACCTGTGATCAGCAAAAAGAGGATGATGATGAAGCACCTGACTCACAACCAGAAGCGAATGATGCACAATCAGAATCAACTGATGCACAGCCAGAGGCACCTGAAGGAAATGTTGAAAACACACATGAAGATATTTACCCGAATAACAATCACATGGGAAATGAGAAACCAGATTCTCATCCAGAAGAAATGGATATTTACTATGAATAAGTTCAGGGCTTAAAAAGATAGCATGACACAGACTCCGGTTCATTCCTGTTTGGCATCACAGAAAAGTAAGCTACAAAGGCAAAGGATAACTCTACTACATCCACCACTGATTACCCATAAACACAGAGATGTCAACTGAAAGATTGTTCACCCAGTTCTACCCACAGCCTCATCTCTCAACAGGATCGGCCTGTATACAACCCTGAACTGTCACCTATATGGTGTTATTGACACTTTAGAGCATGCCATACTTGAATGTTCTTATCCGATCACTGCAGTGGGCGCGTCAGTACCTGGCTGGGAATACGCTGTGTTGTAGACTTTTGGACCACTTTTTGACTTTTAAGAAGAGATTTCTATTCCCCTTTGCTATTCAACATGTTTTTTTTTTTTAATTTTTTCTAATAATTGATGGTGCATAGTGATACCGCTTCTGTTTCTGTTCGCTCCACCATACTGACTAATGCTCTGGAGGTTGTATTTTTTGTTCTTAAGTTTAGGTAAGGTTTGGAATCTCTTCATTGGGTGCACGACATTTCATTGCAACCCCATACCAACTGGAATTAGACAGACTCTATAGAGCCCAAGTAATTAAGCAACGTTCCACTTGTTTCTTTCGCCTACGACCACGGCACAGGGAAAGTAGTGGTTCATATTCGATCATTGAAGTCAAGTCTTGTTGGGCGGCGTCAGTACCTGGCAGCTGGGTAACCACCTACGTGTAGAAATACGCTGTGTTGTAGACTCTTGGACAATTTTTTTTACTTTTCAGAGAATATTTCCATAGGCCTCCACATAATTGTTCCCTCTCCTATTTTTTTATATTTTTTCACCCAATTGCTGGGATATTCAACACTCTTGTTTTCTATGTTCGAGTTCAGCCCTGCTGCACTGACCAATAAAGTAAAGGTTATCTCTTGAATGTGGCTTTGATGTCTAACATCAGGGAATCCCCCCATTTTCATTTTAAGGTTTATTTAGGCTTGGAATCTCTTCCTTCAGGAATTTTTAAAACGCCTTCTTCTAACAGAGTTCATGGAGAGTCCAAGTAATTAGACAACTTTCCACTTACTTCATTCATTTATAACCACACCAAAGGAAGAGTACCGGCTCTTCTCCAGTCACCAAAGTCAAGTCCTGTTGGGCAGTATCAATACGCAAATAAACGATAGTCTGAAAGAAGTCTGATCACAAGCAAAGTGGCACATCAGGCCAGAGCACATCTTGGTTTCTGTAGCATGACGTGACTAGGGCTAAATTCTACTCCCACTGCACGGGATGCTAGCCCATCGCAGCCACCTCCCCCTAAATTAAAATTTCCAAGTACCCATTTATACACCTGGATGGAGAGAGGTACTGTGAGAAGAAAGAACACACGACAATGTCCCCAGACTCAAACCAGGACCACTCGGAGCAGAGACAAGTGCACTAACCATGAGGCCAAGGCACCTCCACAAACAGACTTTATGGGGAGTCTGAGTAATTAAAGGGCCATTGTCATCGTAAAGTAAATGTGCAGTCTTGGTTGATAGCAATTTCTTTTTAACCAATAGAATTCATACACCATGATGCGTGCCACCACAAATTCTATCTTTTCATCAGTCTACGTCACTACATAGTCACATGAGATGCACATCCGTGGTGCTGGTCAGCGCTTAGCATTTGCTGGAAAGTAAGCTTAAGCGAGTGTTTCTCTCTTCAAATTAACGAAAGTCCTTGTTATCCTACTTTTATCTTACTCAATTTTATTCCGGGAAGGAGGGTAGGCGTCATTTTTCTATTACTGAAAATTTTTCCTGGCAGTTTTGGGCAATTCTCTCCAAGAATATGAACAAGGAAAGTCCTCAACAAGAAGGTCATGAGGTCGGAGCCCCTGCTATTCCACCCACAGTTGTGGATGAAAACAAAGGTCTTTTTCAAAACTTGTCAAAAGTGGACAAAACCATGAGCCAAATGGCCACTATTTTAGCAAGACTATGTGACAAATCGCTTCCATAAAGCGACAGCCCACCAGGCAAGAATAGATCAAGTTCTGCTGTTGACGAACCGGGGTCACCTGACTCTGACTCTAATACAACTCTAATACAAAGAAAACAGAAGTGCGATGGAATTCCATCTGATGACAATATCAGTCTCCATGGAAGCAATTCCTTTGACGATGAAGACGATGTCAAAATGCTCACCGGGCATTCTCAGGCCAACGGCCAAAAAAGGGTGGGAAAACTCAACCGCAGAGACAAAGCCTCTCCAAGATATCGCCAATGGCTTGAATGACGATGATGCCACCAGCGAGAAAATTAAACAGGAACTGGCCGACACACCAGTCAAACGATGAGATTAAAAACTGTCCTCGGACAAAATAAAAAGCATGATTAATAGGTAAAAAAGACTGGAAAAATTGAGGCGATATTAAGGGTGCAATTGCCAACTCAATTCTAAACAAAGGAGGACTGATCTGCGGCTATCTACCCTGCAGCAAATCATATCTATAGTTGCGACTGCAACACTGCAACCAACTAACATGCTGGTCGTAAACCCCTCCAGTTTAACCAATAATTCCAAGGCCATCACTTGGTCAGTTGATTCTATAGCCATACTTGGACACCTGAATAATCAACCATCCTAAATTTGCAGGGAACAAATAAAACCTTATGCTCTGCAGGAGTGCCTTTAAGCAGCCAGTATCTTTTGGGAATGATTTGCCAAAAACCTGTAAGAAGCCAGGGAAGCCAGCAAATTAACCACTCTGTGGGGCACTCCTACCGCCAGTCCACCTACAAAGGGAGCCAACATTCTTCTAGCCATTCTGCCCATTATGCTAAAAGTCCCAAGAGGGATTTTTTTATACAAGGGACACAATAGACCCTTCAAAAGGAAACAACCGCAGAGCGCAGACAAGAAATAATGGATCAAGTACTTCAAATAAAAAGCTCAATTCATGCCACAGTTTTCAGGCACGACAGGTTGCTGTTAAATTTGCAGCATGGAGAGAACTCATTAGCGATAGAGTATAACCTTGTCTGATGTTTTGGGTGTGGGTATTGATTGTATTATCACCCCTATCCAGCACAGACTACCTCTCCAAATTTTTTCAAGGAGGGAATCTGTCCTTGTTCAACAAGAACTCCATGCTCCAGAAAGGTGTATTTATGACAGTGAATTATACACCGGGTCAAATTGTGTCTAGCATATCTCTGCGCCCTAAAAAGGAAGGATCTCATAGATTCATACTCAATCTAAAATCACTTAACGAATTGGTGACCCACCATCATTTTAAAATGGGTTCTCTTCACACAGTCACAAACCTTGTAACAAAAAACTGTTTCATGGACTCAACGGAATTGAAGAATGCCTATTATTCAATCCCCATTAGAACTGACGATCAAAAATTTTAAGCTTTAAATGGGATGAAGACCTCTATGAATTCACATCTTTATACCCAATAGTTGATTGTGTACACTAAGACAGTCCACTAAACTACATAAACCCCCTCCAGCTACCTTACACAGACAGCACACCTTGATGACCTTTATTTACAAGTCAGAATTCTGAACAGTGTTGTATGTAATATATTTGTAACTGGAAGTTGTGTTAAGCTGTTGTATTACTCAAGATGCTTAGAGAATAGAGTTGTTGTGTTGAGCAAACCTCGTGAACTTGTGTTATGTCACTAAGCCATACTTTTGCTAGTATGTTTCATTTTGGCGACGAGAATGGGATACTCTACATGCACGAAGACGCATGAGAAATTCAGTGAAGTTTTGATTTTCTCTGTGTGAGGAAAAAGGTTTGTTTTCGACCGAGGCAACTTGATCAAAGTTTGAGCACGTGCTATCAAAATGGCGGGAATTGGATTGTCTGGTCGTGTCGGCGAGTTCAGCCCTGAGCGAGAGACTTTTCGTTCCTATGTGGAAAGAATGGAAATGTTCTTCATGGCAAATAATATCATAGAAGAAACAGGCGAGGGTAAAGAGGAAGCCAATCTCGCAGTTGAAAATAGAAAATGTGCTATCTTTCTGACTGAGATTGGACCCGAAGCATATTCTACTCTGAGCAATCTGCTGGCACCAGTGAAACCAAAAGACACTCCTTTTGCGGATATTGTCAAAGCATTGGAGAAACATTACAATCCAGCGCCATTAGAGATAGCAGAGAGTTTTCATTTTGGAACTCGCTATCAAAAACAAGACGAATCCATCAGTGACTTTATAGTGGCCTTTGAGAAGTTATCGATTCATTGTAACTATGGAGAGTTTCTCAACCGAGCTCTGAGAGACCGTTTTGTGTGTGGATTGAACAATCCCAAAATACAGAATAAACTATTGAACACCGAGGATCTTTCTTTTGAGAAAGCGTGCCAGATTGCAAAGTCAATGGAGATGGCAGAGAAGAACACCCAAGAATTCTGTCCTGTCAGTGCAAGTGATGACAGCCAAGGCATAGTAAATAAACTGGAAACTGTAAACACTAAGGAACCCTCATGTTACCAGTGTGGTGGTAAGCACGCTACACCTAGGTGTAAATTTAAGTCAGCAAAATGCTACAAATGTAGCAAAGTAGGTCACCTTGCATCAGTTTGTTGCAGTAAAGATGTTGAGTCTAGCATGAAAACAAAACAACCAGGAGCTAAAGGTACTGTTCATAGTGCCTTAGAATCAAACACAGAAGGTTGTGATGATAATGATGAGTTAGGTATTTATTCCATGTATGCAGTTGGTACAGATAATCCTACCAACAAAAGTTATACTGTAGAAATGACCATAAATGGTTCACCATGTGCAATGGAAGTAGACACTGCAGCTGATTACTCAATAATGAGTAAGAGCACACATTCTCAGAAATTCAGTAATTTTGCACTTCGTCCGTCAAAAGTTGAATTGAAAACCTATACGGGTGAAACCCTTACAGTGTGTGGTGAAATGCTGTGTGATGTAGTGTACAAGGGCCATGAATATACATTGCCAATTATTGTAGCTGATTATGAGAAGAAGCCTACTTTGCTGGGAAGAAATTGGTTAAACCATATAAGGCTTGAGTGGGGTGAAATATTTAGTTTAACAAGATCCGAGTTGGAAAGTGCCAAAAGTCAACTTGATGGATTACTAGTTAAACACAGTGAAATGTTCAAAGATAGCTATGAGGGCATGAAAGGGTTGGAAGCACACATCACCATGAAAGATGGTGCAAAGCCCATATTTATTAAGCCACGTAGGGTTCCATATGCACTAAAAGATGAAGTTGAAAAGGAGTTGGATAAATTAGAGAAAAATGGGGTAATCGTTAAAACTGACAGATCAGACTGGGCAAGCCCAATAGTAGTTGTGCCAAAGGCTGACAAATCGGTTAGAATTTGTGGGGACTACAAAGTAACAATCAACTCAGCTGTTGAAGATGAACAGTATCCCCTTCCCACCCAACAGGACTTGTATGCTGCCCTCTCGGGATCAAAATTTTTCAGCAAACTTGATTTGTCACATGCATATGCTCAGCTAAGTGTTGATAAAGCAAGTCGTGAGTACCCGACAATTAGCACACGCAAGGGACTCTATTCCTACACCAAATTACCATATGGGGTTAAATCAGCACCTAAAATATTCCAAGCTAAAATGGATATGATTTTGCAAGGAGTAGAAAAATGTGTGTGTAAGCAGAATGACATTCTTATTGGTGGTGTCAGTTGGCAGGAGAATATCAAAATCCTGGCTGAGGTATTGGAGAGGTTGCATAAATATAACCTGCATTTGAAGATGGCAAAGTGTGAATTTCTGAAGAGGGAAGTTGTCTATTTAGGTTTGAAGATAGATGCTGAAGGTTTGCATCCAGTTGAGGAAAAAGTGGATGCTGTAAAAAGGGCGCCAGTACCACAAAACGTCAGTGAGTTGAGATCTTTTTTGGGCATGGTCCAGTACTATCACCCATTTCTACCAGGTTTAGCAACCACACTAGCACCATCACATGAGCTCCTCAAAAAGGCTGTCCAGTGGACATGGACAAAAGAGTGTCAGCAAGCATACGAAGCTTGTAAACAAGGTCTCACCAGTGATGCACTGTTGGTGCATTATGATGGGGACCGTGAACTGAGACTTGCTTGTGATGCGTCCAGCTATGGAATTGGAGCAGTTATAAGCCATGTGATGGATGATGGCCAGGAGAGGCCAATAGCCTATGCCTCTCGGACACTGAGTTCAAGTGAAAGGAACTATGCACAAATTGAGCTTGAAGCATTATCAATTTTATTAATTTAAATTTATTATGCCCCTCTCACAGAAACGCCTCGGAGGGAGGACGCACTTTCGCCGTCAGAACTATTAAAGATTGGAACAGTTTACCCCGGTCTTTAAAAACAGAGAAGTCCGTTAAATCGTTTAAGGCTAAATTATGTAATACTATTCTTAACTCTCAGAAAACTAATGGAATTTTTTAACTCTTATTATTCGTAGTATGTTTGAAATTGTAAGTCCAGTTTATTATTTGTAACCATTTTTAATAGTAACTTAATTAAGTATTTTATTGTAAATAATATCGTATTTTAGCATTTTATTGTAATATATTTTTAGCATTCTAATTATTTTAAGCTGAGGGCCCCAAGTTTATCAGTAACTTAAGTTACTGTCACGGGTCACCCTCATTAAATAAAGTCTTTCACTTCACTTCACTTCATTGTTTTTGGTGTAAAAAAAATTTCACCAGTTTTTGTATGGGCGTAAATTTACCCTGATCACTGATCACAAACCATTGTTGGCAATTTTCAATCCAAAATCCGCTATCCCCACACTAGCAGCAGCTCGAATGCAGAGGTGGGCTCTAGTACTTTCGGCGTGCGACTATGAGATTGAATACAAAAGATCTGAAGACCATGCCAACTGTGATGCTCTCTCAAGGCTACCACATGAGGACTCCACAGTGGGAAGTGAGGGTGTGGTCTACAGTGTGAGTGTAATTGATGATGATTTTCCAATCACTGCAGAAGATATAGGAAAGGCAACCCTTGTAGATCCTGTACTTGGTAAGGTACATCAATTTGTGATGTCAGGTTGGCCAGAAGGGTGTCCTGATGAGACCCTCAAACCCTATCATAATAGAAGAAATGAGCTGTCCTGTGAACAGGATTATGTCCTTTGGGGCTTTTGGGGTGATTATTCCACCAGTCTTTAGAGCCAAAATGCTGGGGCAGTTGCATTGGGAACACCCTGGTATATGTGGTATGAAAGCAATTGCTCCTACATGCATGTGGTGGCCAAAACTGGATCAGGAAATTGAGGAAACAGTGAGAGTATGTACAGTATGCCAAAATGTTAGAAATGCCCCACACAGTGCACCCCTGATCCCATGGAAGTGGCCAACTAGACCATTTCAACGGATCCATATTGATTTCTGTCAGAAGGGTAATGATTACTTCCTTGTAGTAATCGATAGCCACTCAAAGTGGATTGAAGTGAAACATATGAGCTCTACAACTACTGAACGGACTACTGATGAGCTCCGTTTAATTTTTGCCACTCGTGGTTTACCTGAAGAGGTGGTGTCTGACAATGGACCTCAGTTTACGTCCAAAGAATTTGCCGAATTCATGCGCAAAAACGGCATCAAGCACACGTTGGTTCCACCCTATCACCCTCAATCTAATGGGGCAGCAGAGAGGTCTGTGAGAGTTGTTAAGGATGCTTTAGTTAAACAAGTGCTTGAGGGTAAAAAGGGCATCTCTATGAAACACAGACTTGCTAATTTTCTATTTCGGTATTGCACAGCCCCTCACAGTACAACTGGTGTGACCCCCGCTGAGTTGATGGTGAAGCGTTGCCTAAGAACAAGATTAAGTCTAAAAATGTTCGGTGTGTAGCCAGGCATGTTAAAAATTGGTAAAAAGGAATTAAATGGTTGTCACTGGCTGAAAATATGGTTATCGGACGTTTCGGTCACTGCTGTTGCCTTCTTCAGCAAAAGATGGAAAATGCAAATGTTAAACGGCGTCCTGCTAGAATATGTAAAAGATGTGCGATAAAACTAGGGATGGGATCCCCAGTCAGCGCCATCTTGGCCAATCTCGTCATGGAACATGTCGAAGAAAAGGCTCTCTCATCGACCCCTAACCCTCCTAAATGGTGGTTTAGATACGTAGATGACAGCCACGTATGTGTTAAAAGAGAGCACGTAGATGAATTCCACTCACATCTCAATTCCATCAACCCTCACATCAAATTTACAATCGAGATAGAATCAGAAGGTTCCATTGCCTTTCTCGACACAAAAACAACCAGACAAGAAGATGGCTCGATCGCTGTGTCTGTTTACAGGAAAGCTACTAACACCGACCGTTACCTTGATTTAGAATCACACCACCATCCTCAGCATAAACACTCGGTCATGCGCACTCTCATGGATCGCGCAAGGAACATTCCTTCCACGGAGGAGGAAGTTTCACAGGAAACTAAACGAGTAACGAAAGCCCTTGCCACTAATAACTACCCTGAAAATTTCATTCACAATGGCCGCCAACGGAGGAGACAACAAGAAACGAATGATACCGACCATCGTGGTTTTGTCATCCTCCCCTACGCCAAAGGTTTTTCCGAAAGAGTCGCAAACGTTCTTCGAGGTTTCAATATCAAGGTCGCCCATAAACCTATTCGTACCATCTCGAACATACTCAAAAAACCTAAAGACAAGATCGAGAAAGAGGCTTCCAGAGGCATTGTTTACAAGATCAAATGTAAAGATTGTGACTGTGTTTATGTTGGTCAGTCATCACGCGCGTTAAAAACACGTATGAAAGAACACGCAAAGGCTATAGCAACATTGGACAAAAACTCTTTATTGGCCAAACACCATATGCTCAACGGTCACCAAATAGATTTGGAGAACGTTGAAATTGTCGACAGATCATCAGTATGGAAACAAAGACTAATTCTTGAAGCTTGGCATTCCGTGCGAGACAGGAACGCTATAAACGAACACACAGCGCTACCGAACGTGTACAATGGCATTAAGAATTTTTACACTCATTAAGAATACTCTAGAGACTATTGCTCATTTAGTTTTATCACACATCTTTTACATATTTTAGCAGGACGCCGTTTAACATTTGCATTTTCCATCTTTTGCTGAAGAAGGCAACAGTAGTGGCCGAAACGTCCGATAACCATATTTTTAGCCAGTGACAACCATTTAATTCCTTTTTACCAATTTTTAAGATTAAGTCTGATTAAGCCTAATCTTGCACAAGTTGTAGAGAATAAGCAAGAGAAACAGAAAATGTATAAGGATTTGAAATGTAAGAGGGAAAGATCCTTTGTAAGAAATGACAGGGTGCGGGTACGAAACTCAAGGGCTAATTCTAAGACTGATAAGGGGATTCCAGGCACTATAATTAAAGTTTGCGGGCCCAGAACCTATGTAGTTAGGACAGGACACAAAATCAGATATGTGCACACTGATCACATGATAAGAGCACATGATAATGTACCAGATGATGTCAGTGAGCCAGATGTCGTGGTGCCTGAATCAAGTGGTCAGAAAATACATGATGATAATGTGAATCCTCTCGATAGTACTTCTGAACCACGTGTAGATCTGCCTGAAAACGAGGATACTGTTGTATCTCCTTTAGTTGTAAGTAGTCCACCTACAGTTTTGCGAAGATCTCAAAGGATTAGAAACCAGCTGTTAAACTTAACCTGTAACTGTAAGTTATCACTATGTCTTGGGTATAAGTGCATCCTGAAAATCTGGGGGAAAGTAGTGCAATATATTCGTAACCGGAAGTTGTGTTAAGCTGTTGTATTACCCAAGATGCTTACAGAATAAAATTGTTGTGTTGAGCAAGCCTCGTGAACTTGTGTTGTTATGTCACCAAGCCATACTTTTGCTAGTATGTTTCATTGTAGTGTCCCATATGTTCATTGTGACTATTTTATTATTATGGGATATGTTTTAGTGAGCATGTGGTCTCGAGATGTCAAACGATAAAAACATGTTGTTATGAACCGAGTTGTCTAGTGTATTAGGACGAAGACACCACAAGTGTATGGCAAATGTTATTGACACGATAGTGTTATTTGACAAACTGGGTTTGGTGTTACACTCTAAGAAATCTACTTTTCTCTCTACTCAGGTGCTTGGCATTCTGGGTTTTGTCATTAATTCAGTACAAATGAGCAGTACAGCTGACCGGAGAAAAAGCTGTTGATTTAAGAACTGTTTGAACTGTAAGAACTGTTCCCAACTATTAGGGAAGTACATGTAGCAAGTGTTCTTGGGAAGATTGTCTCAAGTTTTCCTAGGGTGATGCATGAACCCCTACCCTACAGAAATTTGAAAAAGTGTAAATTGGCTCTAAAACAGAAATACGGTAATTTTGATTCCCTCATGTCCTTATCACAAAAAGCAAAATGTAAACTGCAGTGGTGGGTTCTCAATGTGGAAAGTTCACATAATGCAATTTCACACTTGCCATTTGAGCATCAAATTACCACAGATGCTTCCCTCTTAGGTGGGGAGCAGAATGTGAAGGGGTATCCTCTGGAGCACCACATTAACTACCTGGAAATGTTGGCCATATACTCTGTTTTACAGACCTTCACTTAAGACAAAGTTCACATGCACATCCAAATATCATGTGAAAACACTACTGCAGTCAACATTATTAATAATATGGGAACCAGTCATTCAGACTCTTGTAATTCTATAGCAAAAGAAATTTGGGAGTGGTGTGTGAGTAGGGACATATGGCTCAGAGTAGCTCATATCCCTGGAAAGCATTTACTAATTAGGTAATTATTATTAGCTGCAAATTTTTATGTAAACTAGATTACATCTTACTTTGCAAATTTTTTTTAATTCTTATTTTGTAATTATTCTTTATTGTTTATTTATACACGACCCCACAAGCTGCAAGCTTAATTACTTATCGTGTTTAAATAAAGGTTACTTACTTACTTACTTACTTACTTACTTACTTACTTACTTACTTACTTACTTACTTACTTACTTACTTACTTACTTACTTACTTACTTACTTACTTACTTACTTACTTACTTACTTACTTACTTACTTACTTACTTACTTACTTACTTACTTACTTACTTACTTACTTACTTACTTACTTACTTACTTACTTACTTACTTACTTACTTACTTACTTACTTACTTACTTACTTACTTACTTACTTACTTACTTACTTACTTACTTACTTACTTACTTACTTACTTACTTACTTACTTACTTACTTACTTACTTACTTACTTACTTACTTACTTACTTACTTACTTACTTACTTACTTACTTACTTACTTACTTACTTACTTACTTACTTACTTACTTACTTACTTACTTACTTACTTACTTACTTACTTACTTACTTACTTACTTACTTACTTACTTACTTACTTACTTACTTACTTACTTACTTACTTACTTACTTACTTACTTACTTACTTACTTACTTACTTACTTACTTACTTACTTACTTACTTACTTACTTACTTACTTACTTACTTACTTACTTACTTAGCAAACCCTTCTTGCAGATGTTGAATCTCGCCGAAACCAAAGGGAATCAGAATGGAAGCTTGGCAGTAAAGCATTTCTAAGTGCTTTAAGAAGTCTTGGTTTCAAACCTGACATGGCCCACAGTATTTGCCTCACTCACATAAATCTCCAATTCCAAAAGAATGTTTCTTACAGACCAGACCCGCAAGCTGTAATGCTAAAGATGCAGTGGTCTGAGTTAAATTTTTATGCATTTCCCCCTTTCAGTGTTCTTCCTGCTGATGTGTTGAGCAAAATACAGAACAAGCAAGCATTGGGAGTTTGTGAGCTACCAGAGTGGCCAACACAAGGATGGTATCCAAAAGCTCTTCAAATGCTCAAAAAGGACCCATTCCACCTCAAAGCAAGGAAAGACCTTCTACAATTACCAAGTCACTCCAGGGAAACTCATCCACTTTGGGCCAAACTAAACCTACTAGTCTATCTCTTATCAGGGAGGGACTACATCAATATAATTTTTCATCAACTGCAAAGGACGTACTTAAGGGCCTGGAGAGCAGGTTCTTCAAAGCAATACCAAACCTACCTAACAAGATGGCATCAGTACTGCATTAAAAAGAACACTGATGTTTTTTTAACCTGGTGTGAACAACTGTATTGAATTTCTAGTTCCCTTATATGAATCAGGATTGTGATACAGTGCAATAAATACAGCAGGTTCAGCCCATTTATCAATACTGGTACAGCAGAATTGAGAGAAATTTGGAGAGCATCCCGTTGGTTGTTCGTTGCAAGAAAGGGATTTTTGAAGCCATCCCTTCCCAAATGTAGCTAAATTTGGGATGTTAAGGTTGTGTTAGATTATTTGAGTACTTTTGATGTGTCCAGTTTGTTAACACTTAGGGATATTACATAAAAGTTAACTAATAGTATATTACTGTGTCCCACCACTAGACAGTGAGTCCAAACAATTCATAAGTTTGACACCAGCTATATTAAAGACATGGAGGACAGATGCCAAATGACTGTCCTTGAAAAATGAAAACAGACATGACTAAACCTGGATAACAGCTGGCACCGATAGATCGGCTTGCTTTTAAAGATGACAAGAAACGTTGTGCAGTACATCATCTCAGAGAGCACTTAGAGCAAACAAAACAGTTCGAAAGCAGCATACAGCTCTGTGGCACTGACTCTGAAGGTTATCTCTCTAATGTGGCTTTGTTTACTGACAATTAGAGAATTCCACTGTTTTAAATCTCAAGTTTTTGCTAAATTTGGAATCTCTTTATTAGATCATAGAGACGTAGTCGTAACTTCATCACAACAGGAATCAAGACCGATTCCACTTAAAGTTCAAGCAATGTGTGCAAAAAATATTTAAGAGCCCGTTCCTGTAAATGCCGAGAATGAGATGACAGTCGCGAAATTTTCGATTTCTTTATATTTTGCCCAAATAACCTCTATAGTGTGTTGTTTTCGAAAATACTATTCAAAGGTCCTGAAGCGCTTTAGTTTTTTCGAAATCGAGGGAAGTTTGAAAATCGCCATTTTAGCTGCCTGACGCCGCCGAAAATGGCCGAAAATTGTGCATTTTCTTTTCGCTCGTACAGATCAACGCGATGATATCTATCAATATACTTTGGGTAGCTCATAGTGCATGTCTTGCTGTTTCTAAAGCATTAATTTGATTAGCAAAAGCTCCAAGTTTAATCATATTTTAGGCCGATAAAAGTACCTTCATCGAAGCTCGTGAGCGAAATGGCTACTTTTAGCTAATTTCAATACCATCAAAAGCCCACTGGTACATTGAATTTGAAATCGAAACTAAAATTTTCTGAAAGCCCATACTCCATATTATGATGTGTGAAAGTCTCTTCCGCGGCCCGAAAAAACTAACCCGTCGAGAGACATAAACGTGTGGTACATTTTTGTAAATTCGTCATTCGCAAAACCAACATGGAACTTGGCCAGCTACCTTCATCAAGAACAAAAATAAGCGAATGGAAACCTTTTTCGTCAATAAGGATACTTGTAATCTGTTTTTTTTCCCTTTTAGATTGACCACATGATTAACTTCTGCAAACATTTGCAGTTAAATGAAACTAGACGCTGCTTTTGGTACATTTGATTGTTATACAAATTTATTTCGATCACCGGTACGTGCATATCGCCCGAAACTGATTTTCCTTCCGCCTACTGTATGTTTCTTTTTGAAGGTTACAACTGTAGCACACATTATTCGTCCAATATCGGCAGTTTTAACTTTTGTGGAACACCGATGGCCACAGCCGAACTTGTCTTTAAGTAAAAATAAACATTTTGAAACGTGAAGTTTGAGTAAACAATCGGTTACAGTTGCATCCATCATGTTTGGCGTAAATATTCGAAGACAACCATTTCATGTAAACAGGTACACTTTACTTTAAAAACAACCGCCTCATCGCAGCATTTCTTGAAATCCTGGTCTGAGACCAGGTAATGCCGATAACAAAGCGCGAGCAGTTGACGAAACTTCATGATCAACTGTCGAAACGTTGTACTTGTGGAATAAGCAAGATGATTCAACCTTTGTATTTCTTACCCGTGTGCTTGCAATTCTTATGGATACAGTTCCCCTGTCTTTTACCACCAGCTTTATAGATGAATCGTTCATTTCCTATCACTTAATATGGTACATACCTCTGAATAAAACACATATTGTGACATCATTTTTCTTGGAGTGTTCCAACAGGCGTCCGCCAATTGCAAAACGTAAACAGCAAGACAGAAAAACCACAAAGGCTTCTTCGTCAATCGCACTTCGCTGTCCAAATTTCTTTCTTACAATGTTTCCAGACTTCGCTCTCTTTTAAAATTGCAAGACTTCGCCGTTCTGTTGGCCAGTCCGAATAATTGTCATGGTGTTAGTTGAGTGAGTTCTTGACTTTGTTTGGTGGTCCCAGGTCAGACCATCCGGCAAATGTGGATTGCGTGACAAACGGCGGCTTGCAAAGTGTCCAAAGTGGGTGAAGATGGCGGCGAGTGAAACTGTTTGCTCGTGCAAGTAACGTGGTTCGCACTGTCAGCCTAAATAAACATTTTTGGACGAAATTGAAGGATGTAGGGGGAAGAGAGTGTTGTTTATTTCAGCAAGAGGACAGAACTTGACGAACTGACAGAGCCGTGCGCGGGTCCTGCTATCACGGCATGTCTACGTAGATTAATGGAAAGTATTACCGCGTTCACAAAAGTTGTGCAAACACCTTTCCTCTTTACCTTTAAAATACATGTTTGTCGTTCGTACTTTTTGAATAGAAATGCACCGGTGATAGGGCTGGAATACAAAAAGGACAAAGCAGGCCTAGAGGGCATCAGATCTTAGATACGCGGTGTGAGTTTACATACATATTCACCCCTGTTGCCTTCTGCTAAACTATATAGACAATAATATGGGCGCTTTCCAAAAATCGGACGCTCAGAAGAACCAAAAGTTTCCTTTATTTTAC
This sequence comes from Orbicella franksi, assembly GCF_964199315.1. Lineage (NCBI taxonomy): Eukaryota > Metazoa > Cnidaria > Anthozoa > Scleractinia > Merulinidae > Orbicella > Orbicella franksi. The sequence continues at coordinate 16,349,649 of NC_138155.1, read as the reverse complement.
CTTGAGAATTCACAATTATTGACCTAGCGAACTTCCCATCAATAATTAGGCGGTATAAAATAGTTAGGCATTATGTATTGTAGCCTTATTTTGCGCATTTCAGAGGCAAAAACAAGAACGAATGTATGGACTGTCCACCGGGACAAAACAATGTGTCTGTTGTAGAGAGGAGTTCACTGTGGAGAAGTGACCGTTAGTGGAGGTTCGACTGTATAGTTCATATAGGTTTAAACAAGAACCGGTAACAGGAGTGCTTATGTACGTAAATTCTCAACACGTACCCATTTAAAGTGCACCTAACCCCAAAATTTTTTTTCGCTAAAACAAATCTAGACTTTATTTGAAGCATTTGGGCGAAGAAATTTTTGAATTTGTTTGAATCCTCAATTTTCTATGCCCTTTCAAAGTCGCGATTAAGTGTTTCACGACCGCGTTTTAGGGAGTCTGGGGCGGCGGTACCTGATGACGTCTACCCAGGAACCAAACACAATAGCGCCTCAGTCAACTCTCTGTATTTGCTCGAGAAAATAGAACGCAAAACTAATCGTTCCGATGTATTTTGGGACTAAAACGTCCAAGTTTTGTCTCAGAATCATTTCTTTTTCGTCACTGGAGTCAGAGTTAAGTTTCGATTCGGAAGGCTCCGAAATAAACTTCGATCGAGCACGTTCGACAACTGTGAACTCACTGCTTAGAGCTTTGAGAGCAATTTACAATATTTCAAGCGACGACGGGGAAGACGTCTTTGCGGACGAGCTGCTTGTATATTAGGAATGGAAAGCTAGATACGAAGTGGAGGAGCAGGCAAACGAAAAGCAGGAAAGAAAACTCAAGGACTGCTTTGGATGGTAATTTCGTCAACTAAACATAAGATTCCCACGCGTGTTTATAGCCCGTTTACATTTGTCCTTACCGAGAATGTATTTTGTCAAGGTTCTGTTAAATCCAGTTTGTGTTTTACTTTCAGTTGAATGCTCCATGTTTATAAGAGCGACGTACGTGTTGCAGTTTTCGAGACTTGATGAACTCCAAAACATTGGCTTCGATCGATTGAAAATCGTATTGTTTGGACCTGTATTTTTGAAGCTGCGGGAAGCAAGGCGGAAGGAAACATTTCATATAATTACCGATTTCACATTGTCACACGTTTTAAGTCGTAACTCCAAATAACCAATGTAAATTGTTCTCAAAGTTTGCAGTGAAATTCGTCGGATAAGCGAAAAGGATGTGTTCCCTAAGCGGTCCGCAGATAATGTTACGCGGTCATATTTTCGACGCTATTGCACAGGATCTTTGTCGCACTGCTGATTTCCAAACCTTCGAAAAACTCTGTGAGTCTAACAATTTTGTTATCATGTAATTCTAGAGGATTAATCTTCGACTTTCATCTAAATCGAAAGAGAAATAAGTGTTGGTTAGCGGCGTACAGTTGCGATCTATTTACATATCAGTATAACGCTTCTCGATCATGACCGGATCACACAACTTTGCCGGTTATGTTATAAATACTGCGGGATTGGAAGATATAGGTTGTAGGTAGTATTTCTACAAATTGCTGGTTAGCTTTAAGTAGAAAATTTATGAAAATAGCGTTCGAAAGTCTGCGGAACAAATTCCAGTGAGAGTTCTTCAATGGTTCTCACAGATTCAGTTCGCTTGTTTCGGTTCGACAAAATCAACCATCGTTTACGTCTTTATTGACCCATTAGCCGATCATCGTCAGTAAATTGTACAGTATATCTTTCTTTAAATCTGGAATATTGCTGCAACAGCCGATAGCACCTCTGGAAGGCGTTTCTGTGCACTTTTCGAATGTGTATTGCACCATCCTGAAGGAAATGAGAGGAAATGAGATATCCAACCTTCCTGGGTAGACGTCACAAGAGCCGCCGGACCCATTCTCCTCAAACTCGGTCGTGAAACAAAACGGCGGTGTTTTGGAGCTATTTTCGAGATTTCGTCGTGGCACAGAAAATCGAGGATTTAACGGAATTCAAAAATTTTTTCGCAGAACTATTTCAAATAATAAGTAGATTCGTTCTAGCGAAAAAAAAATTTTGGGGTTAGGTGCACTTTAAGACTAGTGCCTCCTAAGCCTTCTTTTTCCATCCCAGTCATGTCCCTGGTGTATTTCTATACCAAAAACCTGGAGCAATATAGCTATATTTTAAAGTTCAATAGGAAGGGTGTGTTTTTTTTATTAACGGTAATAAAGACGAAACTTTCTACAACAGCCACCTTGGGGACAAGGAGAGCGAAGTCCGGAAACTTTGTAAGAAAGAAATCTGGACAGCGAAGTGCGATTGACGAAGAAGTATTTGTGGTTTTTCTGTCTTGCTGTTTACGTTTTGCAATTGGCGGACGCCTGTTGGAACACTCCAAGAAAAATGATGTCACAGTATGTGTTTTATTCAGAGGTATGTGCCATATTAAGTGATAGGAAATGAACGATTCATCTATAAAGCTGGTGGTAAAAGACAGGGGAACTGTATCCATAAGAATTGCAAGCACACGGGTAAGAAATACAAAGGTTGAATCATCTTGCTTATTCCACAAGTACAACGTTTCGACAGTTGATCATGAAGTTTCGTCAACTGCTCGCGCTTTGTTATCGGCATTACCTGGTCTCAGACCAGGATTTCAAGAAATGCTGCGATGAGGCGGTTGTTTTTAAAGTAAAGTGTACCTGTTTACATGAAATGGTTGTCTTCGAATATTTACGCCAAACATGATGGATGCAACTGTAACCGATTGTTTACTCAAACTTCACGTTTCAAAATGTTTATGTTTACTTAAAGACAAGTTCGGCTGTGGCCATCGGTGTTCCACAAAAGTTAAAACTGCCGATATTGGACGAATAATGTGTGCTACAGTTGTAACCTTCAAAAAGAAACATACAGTAGGCGGAAGGAAAATCAGTTTCGGGCGATATGCACGTGCCGGTGATCGAAATAAATTTGCATAACAATCAAATGTACCAAAAGCAGCGTCTAGTTTCATTTAACTGCAAATGTTTGCAGAAGTTAATCATGTGGTCAATCTAAAAGGGAAAAAAAACAGATTACAAGTATCCTTATTGACGAAAAAGGTTTCCATTCGCTTATTTTTGTTCTTGATGAAGGTAGCTGGCCAAGTTCCATGTTGGTTTTGCGAATGACGAATTTACAAAAATGTACCACACGTTTATGTCTCTCGACGGGTTAGTTTTTTCGGGCCGCGGAAGAGACTTTCACACATCATAATATGGAGTATGGGCTTTCAGAAAATTTTAGTTTCGATTTCAAATTCAATGTACCAGTGGGCTTTTGATGGTATTGAAATTCGCTAAAAGTAGCCATTTCGCTCACGAGCTTCGATGAAGGTACTTTTATCGGCCTAAAATATGATTAAACTTGGAGCTTTTGCTAATCAAATTAATGCTTTAGAAACAGCAAGACATGCGCTACGAGCTACCCAAAGTATATTGATAGATATCATCGCGTTGATCTGTACGAGCGAAAAGAAAATGCACAATTTTCGGCCATTTTCGGCGGCGTCAGGCAGCTAAAATGGCGATTTTCAAACTTTCCTCGATTTCGAAAAAACTAAAGCGCTTCAGGACCTTTGAATGGTATTTTCGAAAACAACTCACTATAGAGGTTATTTGAACAAAATATAAAGAAATCGAAAATTTCGCGACTGTCATCTCATTCTCGGTATTTACAGGGAGTGGCTCTTAATAAAAATTGAATCATAGCACAATAACTTTTGGAATACTATTTCGAATAACTCACTTTAGTTCATTTCTGTAAGTGACCCCACGATTAAATTCTCAGGCATTCTCGAGAAAGTTAATGTCAAACCTGACAGGAATGCTTAAAGAATGTGTTTTCGTGTTAATAACTAATGCAAATTGTCTGTGTTAACTGAAATATGGATAACTTCAAGTTCAATTTTCTCTCATGGGGTCAGTTTAAGAGCTCAAGTCTCAATACGTTCTTCTTAACTGTATTCAAAATATTACCATGCCATGAGGTTTTTTTGGTAACTTAATTTTTGCCATTATTGCTTAAATGTTTTGCAGAAATCATCTTAACCACCCTCTCTCAGATAGCAGACTTCATAGGTAAGGTAAGGTAAAGTCTGAATACCAGAAGGGTAGCCCATCAGGCTGGAGCTTATCCCAGTTTCTGTAGCATGAAACAACTGATTTGCACTCCCCCTGGATGGGATGCTAGTCCCCTAATCATCTCAGGGTTACACCCCAGCATTAGATTTGCTGGTACCCATTCATATACCTGTGTGGAGAGAGGCAACATGAGAGTAAAGTGTCTTGCTCAAGATTAAGGACTCAAACCCAGGCCACTCAATCCAGAGACAAGCACACTAACCATCAACCACCGCATCTCCACATACAGACTTTTTAGAGAGTCCAAGCAACTAAGCAACTCTTCACTTGTTTCTTTCATTTTCGACCACACCAAAGGTACAATACTGGTTCTCCTTTGATCACTGAAGTCAAGTCCTGTTGGGTGGCATCAGTACCTGGCTGGGTAACCACCTGGGAATATGTTATGATGTAGACTTTTGGACCAGTTTTGGACTGTTCAAAGAAAATTTCCATATGCCTCCACATAATTGTTCCTTCTGCTATTCAAAATATTTTTATTTTTTCAACACAAAATTAATTGATTGCATATTACAACACTCTGTTGTGTTCCATGCTTTATTACAGCCCTGCTACACTGACAAATACCCTAAAGGTTATCTCATGTAAGAGACTTTATAGAGAGTTCAAGTAATTAAGCAACTTTCCACTTGTTTCATTTGTCTGTCAAAAGCACATTATATAATTATTTACTTTTACCCTAGATTTGGAATTTTCAACTCAGTAAACTGATAAAAGAATAGTGAAAAATAACCTTGTGTGTAGTTCATCAAAATACTGTCGCTCTCATGCGATAGGTCTAAATGCATCATATGTGACTGAATATACCCAACTAAAACTGGGAAATGTCCGAGTGTTACGTAAAATATTTGAAGGATACTTAACTCAACAGCCTCCATTTGACTTTGAAAATAGGCAAACATATTTGCCCTTGGCATTATCTGTTCCCTGAAGCTCTTGGAAAACTGTTTGCTTCCACAAATTGATAATGTCCATGGACAAATCATCATATTGCATAATACTTTTCATAGAAATGCATGAGTGACAAAGGTAGAAAAGGAGACTCAATGGCAGCCTTTTCTTTTGTATTTCTCTCCATTCTATTCAAAGGTTTGGTCACACAGGGATGCCATTAAGGTCATTCCCCAGTATTGTATTGCGCATCCTTACTGCGCAATGGCAGATTTGCCTTGATATTGGGTTCTGTCAGTTGAAAATTGGCTATAACTCACCAACGAACTTAAAAAGTTCGTAGTAGTTTGAGGCGTGTTTTCTCGAGTCTGGGCTCACAAAGAGATTACAATAACTTGGAATGCGTTCTTGTAATAAGCATTAAATAACACTAAAATGGGACATTTTCAATGCCTCACTGCTCCTTAACGAGCATGGGCACCCCCCTTTTTTATTTTATAATTAAATTTCTCATGTGATAAATATTCATTGCACAAAGTTTGAACAAAAATCTATGTGCAGTTTTATTTCAGGGGAATTACCTTAAAAGCCAGTTAGTGACTAATTTCACTGGCAGAACAATGGCTTATCACCACGTAGAATTTCATTAGAGAACAAAGACTTGGGGTGTTTCTAAAAGTGCACAGCTTGAGCACAAATAAACAAAAAGCCTAAAGCCAAACAGAGCAGTACATCTCTTTGCTGGTCTGTCTGTCTGTCTGTCTTTCTTACAAATATCTTACAACAGAAGATCTTTTATGGTTGCGAAAAATCAATCTACCAAAACAACAAATCTGGCGTGAACTGTATCAAGAAATGAGGGATAAACATACCTTTGGGAATATTGCAGCTGTTCTTTTGTTATTTCCACACATCTCTTCATCATAAGTAGTCTTTTTCTTCCTCCGTATTTTCCGTGTTGTTCATATGTGAAAAGAAGCATATAAACATATCAAAATTGCAGATTTGATCAGCAAACTTCTTCCATGCCTAAAATTTGCTTACTTAAAGCTCACTGTTACCTACGAAATGGTCAGTTAGCAACTACTTGTACATTATTCTGCTGAAAAAATACTTGAAATTAAACAATATTAATATTTAAAAGCCAGTTATACTCAACACATACTTGAAACTGGCCACTTGGAAAGAAACCAATGGACAGTGATCTTTTTTGTAAACAGACCAGTGAGGTTCATATGGTGAATTCCCTGCAATGAGAGCAGCCTGAATCATGGTGCACGTGGTTGTATTCATCTAAACAAATATCCAGTCCAAGATGATGAATGCAACTACCATGTTTCTCTGCAGGTGCATAGAGGAAATTGGCCATTATCCAGACAATTCCAATTTAACAAAAAAAATTTAAATCAACTAAAGAAAAAGAAAGGTCTCTTTTAATTTACTTATACTGAGTTACTATTAAATCCTCTACACCTCACTACACCTCACATGTACATTCTCTACCAATCCCATCTTAAGTTATGAATTATCATTAACAATTAGACCCATAGCCCACAAGGGCTACGGGTCAATAGCCCATGAGGCGAAGCCGAATGGGCTATTGACCCGTGGCCCTTGAGGGCGAAGGGTCTAATTGTTTTAGTATCACCCAACTAGTCGGACAGAAAACGTAATAATAAAGTTAGCAAATGCAAGTTGAAGAAATATTTATTTGGAAATAAAACGAAAGAAAGCGTTGCGCTCGATGGCGCTAATTTCGCTACTCGATGACTATTACTAATAGTCCCCTAGTAGCGTAGCCAATCAAAATGCAGGATTTGCATTAGTCCACTAGTTGGGTGATACTAATATATACATGTATTATTAACTTCGCTTGAAAAATTTTGTTTGGAAACCTTGTTCTCTGATGGCCAAAGCAAAACAGTTGATAACCACTCAAACTTAAGGCTTAAACTAACCAATTAAAAGACAACAACGTTTTGGGAGACTGGTCAACAGCCTTCTAAAACTTTGGTTCATTTACGAAAAAGATTCCCATCCTTTGCATGTTTTCAATAACATTTTTAGTTGTTGCTTTTGTCCCAATTGAGCCAGTTCACATAGTTGTACCATGAGAAAGACAATAGTCCCTCACGTCCCTGAATGAACCAAAAATAAAACACTTTTTTCACGGAGTGAGACCATAGTAAAAATGATCAATTAAAATAATACTTATAATTGCGAGGTTTTTTGAATCTAATTATGTTCTTTCTTTATTTGCTGAAGAAAGATCTCAAAAATAATATGATGGTCTATGCCAAGAAGCATGGAAAAAACAAATGAATATTCCGGCCTTTTACTAGCCCTGATGTTTGCACTTGAAGTTGAACAGACCATTTTATAGTTGTTTGACCAGTGACCTGGCCTTTGGATGGCAGCGAGGCTAGAGTTGAACTTGTTTTGATACAGACCTCACTGCTTTTGTTGTGTAAAACAAGTTGTTCTGATGCTAACTAGGTGTATTTACATGGCAAAAGCAGTGAGGTATGTATCAAAACAAGGTCAACTCCAGCCTTGCTGCCATTCAAAGGCCAGGTCACTGAGCAGACAACTGTAAAATGGTCTATTTGTCTGCACATGACTTGGAGCATGGCATGATAAAACATAATTTGAACTGTGGCAACAAACACAGCTTTCTTTAAAATAGAACGGTAACTAGAAACAAACACAGAAACTGGTATAAAGATAACATTTTCAGAGTCAGCAACTGTTTCAACGGTATAACAAATCAGCCTGGTCGAGATGCAGAGCCATGCGTCGATGCATGGCTGACTGAGTTTTATTTTTACAGTCCTGAGTGTAGCGGCGAGAGGTTTTCCAACTGAATTGGACGAAGAGTCATGTAAATCACAAGGTTTACTGATCCAGTACATAAAAACTGAAAGGCAAATAAAAATTAATAGCTGTACTACATTGCAAACTAAATCCGATCTGAATGGACAAGGAATAACTGTTGATGAAAATCACATAACAATAGGAATTGATCCTCCGTGGAACAAAAAATTACTTTGCTTGCATGCAAATCATAAACAATTAGCCAATAAAGCGACACCAACTGGATAACAATGCCCTTACATACCTCTATCCCGATTCTGGAGAATATTAGTGTTGTTCAAAAGAATGCAAATTCTCCACCTCTATCTAGAAAAAGGCTTAGGTCTGTCAAAAAAAAGAGAATTAAACATTAAAAAGTTGTAGATAAAAGGCTACAAAGCAACAAATTCAAAATGCAGCGTCTGTTTAATAAAGAAATGTCACCTAATTTATATTAAAATTGTGACGACTGCCTAAACCTATACGACTAAACAAGACAGAAAACATGGAACTTTTTATCACAACTAATGTACTACACCATTGTGACATTTTAATTATTTACATTTTAAACAGAAACGATGGAAATAAAATGTTAACCTCTATCTGTAGCAGAGAAATAAGAAAAAAGCCCCATAAGAGGACTCAAGATCTTAGATGTATTCACTAATTCAATTAATAATACACTGCACATGGTAGGTGTAAAGATGAAGTTCAATAATTTAATTTCGTTTTAGTATTAAAATTATAACCATGCTTAGAAACAACATGCATTGCAAATTGAATGTATGAAGGTGAATACAGAACACTATCCTGTAAAAATGTTTCATAATTTCAATTCATTTGAGCTAAATTAAAAACAGTCTTACGTTATGTAAGATTCGGAAATTTGTTTCCATACACAACTTTCAAAATACAAATCAATGATGTTTAGCAATTGAGTTAACCTTTAACTAAGGAAAAACTAACATCTGTAACAAAGGCCTTGTTTAAAGAATGTCTGCAACAATGTTCTTTCAGTTCAACACCAAACGTCTGAGCCCCTCAGGCACAATTTGTGTTCTTCCAATTCTGTACAGTTTGTTTCCAGTCACTCTCGGTCATCCAAGATTGCGGATATCCAAGATGGCGTCGTCAGGGCCCAGTCTACTAACAGTTAAAGTCAAAAGTTCCGACCCCCGGGACTCGGCGAATGATCAAAAGTCCCAACCACGGGCAGACTTGTTACGTCAAAACCCCCCACCTATGCCCGGCCTCCCTCCCTCCCCCCCCCCCCCCAGCAGCTTAACATTAATTGATAAGTGCATTAGTAGTTTGAGCGTAGTAAGTTCTCGCAGACTAGTTTTAAAAGTAAGAACCCAATATGACTCAATTAAGGTCAATGTCAAATTGCTGTAGGAGGGGATATGAAGGCAATGTTATAGAGATAGAGCGACAACCGCGCGAGTGCAGTGTTTGGTAGAGGTAGAGGCCAGCCTTTGTCGTCATCCCTGCCGTAAGTATAATTCTTTCAAAGAATAAGCATTTAAAGGAGAAAGAGAAAAAGAAAGAAAAAAATTAAGAAATAATTACAGCTCGGCTCCCTACTATTTATTTCCACTTCAATCGGCACACCCATCTCTTGTTTAACAGTTTAAAGTGTAGCCCCCACGATTTAGCACTTTAAATAACCCTTTTTACCATAATTGCAGAAATTCTCCCGCCCTCACTGGTTAATTTTCATTGTCAATAAGCGTACAAACACGTGATTTTATAGTTTATGCGATGTTGACGCAATGAGCGGAGCGGAAAATTTGACAATTTGTTATCGCAAAAAACACAATGACGTCAGTTTTTCACGCGTCTGTCCTGTTACTGACAATGAATGTCGTCATAACCTTGTTAAAATAGTTTGTGGTTCCACTCGGCCGGCTATCGCCTCGTGGATCCACAACTACTTTGACAATGCTTTGACGAAATTCATGATCAATAATAGGACAGACGCATGAAAAACTGACGTCAATTTGTTAAATATATCACACCAAGTGACCATAGTTTCTTGATCATACAAAGTTATTCTGAACTCAGTGAAAACACGACAAACAATGTCAATAGTATGACGACTGTACGCAGGCTATAAATCATCAGCAGCATCCCCATTTGTTGCTACTTTTCCAGCAACAAATCTACTTGTTTTACATGTAACTGTATTAGTAAGCGTAGTCTGCCTAATTCGCATTGGAATGAGGAGGGCGATAAATGCCATTGAACTTTTTCATTAAATGCTACAAAAAGGCGTTGAACGAGTGTAATAAGACAGATCTCTGCTAGTTGCTGATAAGTTGGTAGGTCCAATTGTTCCAAAGTTCGGTAAAGAGCAATATAGCTTTCATTTGACTCAATTACTTTCTAAACGTAACAATCAAGCAGGAGGGTACAATTCTGGTCAGCAATTCCCTGGGCACTTAAACACAAGATGTCTCAACGTAAGTATTTAGAAAAGAAATTATTCTATTTTGAATCCAGTCTTGAATAATTGTAACTAGCAGAGCAGAGACGGAGTGGGGGAGGGCGGAAGAGTGGGGAGTAGTGAATAAAGTTCACTTATGAACATGCTACGTGTGACAATCACCATCAATCGCCAGATATGAAATATGCTTGAGGACTTAGAATTATTCCAGTGTGGCCACATTAGTAAGTGACAAAGTTGCAATGGGGCGATTCTTGTCTAGTCGGGTTCCTCGAAATACTTGGGAACCAGGACCGTGAGTCTCGTTATGAAGTGACTAAATACAACAATGCAATAAATTAAAATGCTTAACTTTTATTCCTCATGAGCTCTGAAATAACAGGAGTCCTTTATTTCTATATACCCCAATAACACGTTTGAAAAATCCTAGCATTGATTCATCTCATAATAACGAGCATCTTTAAATGTAATTTGAAAGTACTTATGTAAACTAACACCCCTAATTCGTGAGTGAAAAAGTGACTCGTCATTGCAAAATAACTAAAACCACAGTTATCGCTAGGCGCCCCGCCAAAACAACGTAATTGTTAGCGACGAAGTACCTAAACTGAAAACTGTAACAATAAAATGTACTATATTTTCTTTGATAAATTCCTCGTAAATCATATTTCAAAATTATCGATTATGTCAAAACAACACACTGACTCGATTTCGTACGACTAAAAACCCTGACCCCAAAATGACAAGTGCACAAAAAATGCCTTTCCCAATGGACATTCATCTGCTTTTGCATCCTCTTACTTAAGTTTACCTGACAGAGTTCTAGTAAAAATGGCACACCGCAACTGAAACGCTGATACAGCAAAAAGGGCTAATGATGGTATCACCTCACGGCACTTGGTGACAGCTTTACAACTTGACATGACTGCAGTTGGTTTATTTCATAACTTAACGCTCGAAAATGTTTCCGTCACCTACGTCATCCTTCGCTCGAAAGTATTGTACTCGGGATAAACGAGAAAAAAAACTGATAACTACATGAATGGTTCATAAATTACGTTAGAAATCATTAAAATGTAAAATAAGACATCTTGAACTGGATCGTTTAGTTGTCATGTATGAGGAATCACCCTGCAAACACCAGCAAATAAACATTTTGCGTACTTGGTTCAAAATGAAGCGGGGGTCTTTCTAACTGAGTGGTCTATTATTATGTTTGGTCAAATTGTTTCATTTTCGGTTGGGTTGATCGTAAGAAAATTCCTACATATTTCGCAAAGACTACCGACGCAAGAAAGCTTGGCCTGTTTCCTAAAGCAAGGAAACTTATCCATTATTTCATCTTATGACTTTGTTTAACTACATTTTGCTCTATTTCGCAAATGACCCCTGATTCTGGCTATATGGGTGGCCATCTCCTTCTGATCCCTCACTGATCATTCCAATCTTGTACATTTACGTCTGCTAAACAAAAGAAAAAGACACTGAGAACCGTTGGTGGAAGTTCTTGCAAGAAAAAAATTATGAGTTACTTTAGGAAGTCATTTGAACGATGGTTAGACGGTGTTTAACAAAACTGCGGTTTAAATGAAATGTCATAACCCGTAAAAAAGGTCTAGGGCTTACCCTACATTTAGCTCATAATGTTTACTCGGACAAAACGCGGAGGAAATTAAAAGTCAGTTTTACAAACTTCAGTTCGTTCCCATGCTGCTCACAAGTTTCACTTATGTAACAGACTTCATTTCGTGAAATGTTCCACTTCGAAGCCAACGTGCATACATACATACCTGACTTAACACTTTCACAGGTGTAAAAAATCACTAGTTTCGCTTTCAACATTGTTTTAAAAACTTATTAAGTTATGTAACAGAGACTATATTTCGTGAAATGTCCCACATAGAAGCGGACATAAAGTCCGTTATCTTAACCAATGTACATAAATAAACGCCTGAGTCAACACTTTTACATCTTAAAAGAGATAAAACAAAAACCAAAACAAAACAACAGCCCCTCGACCCCCCACACTCCAGGGCGAGCTTGTGTTAAAGGCGAAAGGCGCAAGGGTGTTTTGGAAAATCCTTTCAATACGACAATATCATCTTTACTGACAAATCATCAATGAACCCACACACTAACATTAGTAGTTTGTTTTTATAACACACCTTCATTACTTTTGCTCCTAATATTGTCCAAAATCTCTGTGGCTAGTTTTAGTGCCATGCGGGCCATTTTCTCAGTGTAAACGTCGTTTGGAATCTCATCAGGAGAGTACACTTGGTCCGGGTAGCGCATTCGCGTTGAATCTCCTACGAGATCCTCAAGTTTTTCTGATAAACTGGTCAGATGAGAGTCGTCCAACATCAAGGAATTCTTGACTAGATTATGAACACTGGTTTTAGGAGCACCAACAGTGTATTGCGCAGCCTTCAAAGCTTTCTCTGCAGCCTGCGAAACAAATTAAAGTTGTCGGACACTATGATAACATATACGAGGCATTTCGAAAGAATTACTATATAAATTATCTAACAAACGACAACTATCTTACATATGCCTTTTTCTAAAATAGTTTTATTCTTATGAGCTTAGCTTTTAAGTAAGTCATGTGAGACGTGGAAGTGAATACATGGAAAGATCATAAATCGAAAACTGCGAAGTGAAGAGTACTGACACTCAGCATTCACTTCTCATTTCTCTACCAACGGACTATAATCAAGTCAGTTACGAAATGGATGATTTGCCATTCCGTAATCAACCCGTGAAAAATGTGGAAGTGAGTAAGTGAACATATCCCACGTTGGACCTGCAGAATAGAGATGTAAGGAATACTGGATCATCGCACACGCGCGAGCCACTTGCGCTAATTAAGGTTGCCGTATACCTTCTGGGGTGTCTCGCGTCCAAGCGATGTAGCGCGTCCGGTTTAGGCGGTAGATACCTAAACCCCATATCAAATCAAAGATTATAGAGCTGGCTATCAAAGTATACCAAGAATTTTGAGATGAAATGAATTGCCGATTTTTTCAAGACCACTAAATGCGAGCGCCCTAATCACCTTTTGGAAGCTCAAGTCAAAGCGAATTTTGTTTTTCGCCAATTTATTTTTTTCCCCGTTCTAAGGACAAAAAGCGCTAAAAAAGCGTGTCTGCGTTTTGCCATATTCAATTGCAGTAAAAAGTTACAGAACATTTTCGAAATAGGATTTAAAAAATGTGAAGTGATCGTACAAAAATCGCTCTCAGAGAAAAAAATATTTCGAAATAAACAATTCGCAGACAAGTTTTTTGTTTATTATATGTTAATCTAGCTACTGCCCAAATTTCAGGGAAATCGAAGAAATTCCCTTTGAGATGTAACTCTTTAAAGTGTCTGCTTCAAGCGAAAAAATTTATTCGAGAAAACAGCACTAAGAAAAATCTCTCGCTTCGCAAACAAACTCCGCCCACAAACGTCTCCATCTGGGTTCTCAGATCACTGAGCCAATCAGCGTTTGGAAAGTTTTTTCTCTGGGTGAAATATACGCGCGAATCTCCAAAACACCCTTGTGTTTCGCAATGCGCTCAAGGCGGAGAGATAATTGTTCTGTAGCTCGGTTTTTCTTGAAGCTGGTCCGGCAAAATGGGGAAGACGAAAACGGACACGAACGCTAGAGTGGCTGGGCGAAGAAAACAAACAAAAAAAAAAGCGCGGCGGACCAAATGTGTATGGATAATATTCCAATGGATCTCAATGAGTCCGACGATTCATCGGTATCGGACTCAACAGAAGAGTCACTGTAAAAATCGCTGTTATCGCTGTCAATTTCCCAAATTTTAACAGAACCTTTCTCTTCTCTTGACTCGATCTTTTTGCCCGCTTGATTCGATAGCCATAGCTTCATAAGCGAGGCCAATTTTCGCTTCTTAACTCCGAGATGTATTTTCATTCGTTCTTCGCTGTTTTCGCTTTTTCGATCTGGTCCACGGAGTTTTCCGTGGTCCATGTTTACTTATAACTTAATACAATTACACCTAATACTAAAAAAAGCTTGGATTAACAATGCTGATCAACTGAGTGGAGGTAAGTAGCCAGTCGTAGCCAGGCAATTCGTGGTATCCATATAGGTAATATTCCCGCGAAAGTCGTCTCGGTTGATTGCATACGCGTTATAGGGCTGTCAATCAAGAGGGAACTTTTACTTACGGCCATAACGTAAAACCTCCATTTCTCCGCCAATACTTAGTTTCTTTCAATTCTTTTTTTTCAGAAATTAGAGATTACTCTTCGACCATTACTTTGACCCAAAAATCCAAATTTGAAGAAAATTGCCGATCTGAAGGTATACGGTAACCTTAATTAACAGCCAGTGAACCATGTAAATCATTCAATGGGTGGATAAACAGTTCAACTTGAGCAAATGTTGAACTGTACCGGGACTGCCATTGTACAAAAGGGAAACCAACGGAATTACCGTTTTTACTTCAATTTCATCATCATCATCATCATCTAGTCCTCTTTGTCCCATGGGGGACATAGGGCGTCCACAATTGCTTTCCATTTCTGTCGGTCCTGAGCCGCTCTTTTGGCTTCGCACCAGGTCATGTTGATCTCCTTCAGTTCCTTCTGTATGCTTCTGCGCCATGTAATTCTGGGCCTGCCACGTTTCCGTGTTCCTTGCGGATTCCAATCCATCGCATGGCGCGCTATGTTTCTCTCACCCTTTCTTAGTGTATGACCAATCCATTTCCAGCGTCTTCTCTTCATGGTGGTAACAATAGGCTCTTGTCCAGTTCTTATCCATAAATCGTTGTTGGAAATCCCCTCAGGACAATATACTCGCAGAATTCTCCTCAGACACTTGTTGATGAATGTTTGTACTTGCTTTGTAGAAGCTGTCGTCACTCGCCATGTCTCTGAACCGTACAGGAAAACTGCCTTAACATTGGTGTTGAAAATTCTAATTTTGGTACCTGTGCGCAGGTCTTTGCTCCTCCAGACTGGTGCAAGCATGGCAAAAGCTTGCTGTGCTTTCTTTCTTCTTGCTGCCATGTCTTCATCCGTTCCTCCAGTCTTATTCATCACGCTACCGAGGTAGGTAAACTCTTCAACCTCTTCAATGTACGACTGATCGAGACTTCAATTTACTATTCCACTATTATGCCATTTCACCATAGACGGTAAAGAGAACACGCACAATATGAGCACCTCATACACTGTGATGTGATAACAAATGCAGTATACTCGCGGGGAGATAGTCCAAGAACGCTAGAGAAGCTCTGTCTTCCAAAGAAAAGCAGTTCCGTCATGCAGGCAGAGGCAAAAACTCAACGAGAACTCGGATTCAGACGCTCGTGAAACTTATTTTTCGCTATAAATAATTTCTTGCTTTTACAGCTGCTAAAAAAATTTGAGATGTTCTTGGCTCGTTCTTTTAATTTCAATTTGTCGTTAATGAAAAATTGCTTTCGCACGATGCAGGCCCAAAACCTAGTTTTAGCGTGTCAATCACTTGTCATAACCATGAACAAATTGTGTTGGAAAATGGCAAAAGCATAAACTCATAACCGTAATACCTACAGAATAAGTGCCAGCACCCCCATTCCCCCTTTCAGTGTTGTAAAATAGTAAAATGCAAACTTGTGTTACATCAAAGTGTTTTGTCAACATTGCACAGGGGTGGGGAGGGGCAAAATGCGTATAAAATGAATTTTCCCAACCTTTGTGACCAAGGTTGTAGTTTTAGCGTGTCAATCACTTGTCATTGATCTTTCCATGTTATCCAATCAAATAAAAGACATTGTGTTGCCTTCCGTCTTGTCTACGATACCCACTCGCCATATGCAGATGGATTTCAACAGTCTTATAATAGTGAAAAAGATACACAAAAATACAGAAAGAATAGCAAAGAGATTTTGCAGTGAAATAAAATTTCTTTTTTAATGGCTTAACATGTAATACGTCTGGACATTTTGCTCAAAGCTCGTATTTTTTCTCGCCCCGGAAAATACCTCACAACTCGCAAAATATCCACGCGTTCTATATGTTAAAGCATAGAATAAGATAAATATTCTCCTATACTAGGCGTCTATTACCAACTGTTAAACTTAAACCTGGGTTTTCATGGCGAAAAACAAAACGGGTCTATAGGAGATCTTTCATTTCAGCAATACCTGAAAAGTACAAGCAATCATTTCCTCCTTACATACCATGGGGACATGGAATTTTTTGCCTTTCAGAGGGCTTTCAAATTAAAGTAAACGATGACCCTGGTAAATTTTTTTTTTTAGGTTTGTAGAACACGTTTTGTAGCAAGTTTTAGTATTTATTCGATGTAAATGCTTTAGGATGAATGCTTCTCTTTAGCACTGATCAGGACAACTAATTAGGAAATTAGGGAAAGGAAGAGACGTTCGCATACTTACCTGATGGCATTTAAAACAGGCCCATTCGTAAGACGGCTTTGCAGGGTCTATGTCGCTAAGCACAGCTGCTAGGTCGGCCTCCGACTGTCTGAACCAGCGCATTGCCTGTCGACGTTGAGGATAGCCGGCGTTTGATAGCCGTTTGATAGCTTTTCTTCTGATGTCTACTGGCAGCTTCCAAGCCTCTTCCTCGTCTCTCTGTCGATCTGATAGAACTACTGCAGTTGATGCAGGTCGGTAAAATTTGTACAAATCAGTAGCTGGGACATCCTTTGGCTCTTTGTCGTCCCCAATGTTGATCTTGTAAACCTTTGCGAGCAGACTTTCATTGCCACTTGATACTTCCTCGATAATCACAGCATAGATGAAAGTTGAATCACCTTCCTCCAGTTCCATACTTTGATCTTCCAACTCGTATCCAACGTACTCTCCAGGCATAAATGATTCAAAGGCAAGATTGAGAAGCTGGTGATCTGAAATTGGAACAAAGCTGCCTGGTAATGGGAAGACGTCTCTTCCTTCTTCATCGTAGGAGTCATCTGGTCGTATCTCCATACTATCTAGTAAAGCGCTAATCCTACCAGGATGGCAACGCAGCATTTCAGGGATATACATTGCTGTGTCTTGCAGCAGTCCTCTACAAGCTTCTTTGATCACTTTTGATAATGTCAGAGCTACTGTAGATGGTGTTTCCCGGACATCGTTTACAGCATCAACGTACAAGTTCCAAATCTCGTGCTCGGACTGCGAAATCTTCTGCAAAAAGTAGGGTACCTTTCTTTCACTCCCCGGAACAACGTTTCCCTTATAAACCAGATGAGTTACAATTTTCCTCATTCCATGAATCTGTATGTTTTGTAATCTGCTCTCAACAGAGGACACCACACTTTCGTCATCTAGTTCCTGGTTTTCGTGGCTAGCGTGACGAATGAGCCTGAAAATCCCACGACAGAATTGCACTGAATGCAGTTGCTTCTTTAGTGATCCGGGGGCGCCCATGTCATAGAACTCGGTGTTGTCAACGGCATCGGCAAACTTCTCTTCTACGACACAGGACAACATGTGAGGCCGTAAAGCTTCAGGAAGACGCAAAATTAGATCCTTGAAACTCGTAGATGAATTGCAACGCACTTTGGCCTTTTTCAGGTCCACCACAAAGAGCTGGTCAAAATTTTGAATGCGATCCCGGTGACGAGGAGCGTCATCAAAGAGAAGCTCTGCCGCCCTTGTCAACACGACATGTGTTGTGCTATGTTCAAAACTACTGCCAAAGGGACGCACAGCTGGTAGGTACAAGGAAGAAGGGGCCTGAATTACTTTGGAATTATCTTGCAAGAATTCAAAAAGACCCCTAACCGCGCTTAAAGCCCAATCGACCTCATTTGGATTGAGTCTGTCGGCCTTGCATTTTCTCTGCAGCGTTTCAAGTACCATGGCATAGTGTGAAAGACGTACTGAATTGGAGCAGTCCAGATATTGGAAAAGTGCCTTAAACTGACCTAGTTCTGCTGGCATTCCGTACAGGAAAGGTGCTATCTCATTGTCCTCGCTTAGTTCAATAACCACTTGCTCAGGTTTTACTAAACGACTTCCTTGCTCAACCATAATGCAAGATGTGCCTCTCAATAACATCTTCGCTGTAGGACTTGATATGGCATTTTTCTGCAGGAATGTGTAGATTTCCGTCATAACTAACATCCTTGTCGAAAGCTGCTTTGAACTCAGATCGCTGCCGTTCTCTTTCACCAGTTGGAGGCACAGGTTCCGGCAGTGGCAGGTTACCATCTCTACGGTAGGCACTGTGATGACTTGCAGGTGGTAGAGGATTGCTTTGCAGTAACCATCTTCTGAATCGTATAAACGGTTCCTTGGATTTGCCCAATCAGGGAGAAGAGGTGCTGTGGTCCAAACAATGTTAGTATGCTCGGCTAGAGTGGATCCTCTAAATGCGATGTGTGGTTCATCGAACTGTCTGTGGATCGAACGGAGCTCTGGGCTAACTGAAGTGGCGACAAACTTGATGCCAGAGACAGCCTGAAGAAGACCTGATTCTACAACGTTGTCTCGCTGGAATAAGTGAGCCACCAAGGTGCTAGATTTTTTGACCGTACTTGGAGTAGGGAGCGTCAGTCCTTCACGCGCAACCTCGTTAGCAAAGGTCTTAAAAAGATCCTGAGAAATGTCATGGATCATTCTGATGGTTTTGAAAAAGTCTAGCCACATTGAGGTGTTGAAAGGGTCTGGGGGAAAGTCATCTTCTGATAGCATTAACTTGAAAATAACATTTTCAGGGTCGTAATAGCAGAATGCTGTCTTGAGCGTTCCGTCGTTGGCTGGAACAATTTCTGTGTTTTTTAGACGGTCAATTAAGAGCTTTTTTTCGTCAGTCTTCTTGGATAATCGCGGCAAAACAATGTCGCGAATACATTCCAGATGATCCAGCCGTGCTTCCTTAGAGAGTAGCGAGAAATGACTCAAAACAAACTTGCAGTACACATCAGCCGCTCTGAGGATTTTCACGGAGAGAAATTTAAATAACGAAGACAACCATGGTCGGGAATTCAGAAATACCACGCCAGCCTGATTCCCCACCTCATTTAACTCTTTCTTTGGTAAGTCATCGGGGACCACGTAAACTTTGTGATTTTTCAAATCAACCAGTTCACCATGTGTTGCTTCGTAGAAAGGAAGAGTTCTTAGTATGCTCTCATCACTCCCCTTCAGACGTTTAACGTTACTGCTGAAATAGTGCAAAATATTGTCGCACTCGGTTGTGGTTAAAATTCCCTCCAGTGAATGCGGATTTCTCATCATCTTCTGTTTCAAGGATGTCAAAATGGACGATGGTGTCCTAAGGGATGCTACAAGCCCGCGAGCATGAATCTGGTGATCTACAGATACGCCCGGCGACGGGCCTGGTGAGGACAAAACAGCTGAGTTCAATTCAGCCAAACTAAGCTTCTTTAATGTATCAACAAGCGACTGATCGGCGATACCATGAAAATCAAGGATGGTTTCTGACAGCCCGAGGGGAACCAGAAAGTGTTCAATACCTAATCGAAAAGAGCTTCTCCCTTGTGACTCGATTGAATGGGTCTTCTCGGTACAAGGTAGGAGGTTCCAATTAGAGAGTGGTTCAAGAGTTGCTTGAATAATTCTCGTCTTCTCCTCTTCAGTTGTCTTGGCTTTTTCAAGTTTTCTCCACTTTTCTTCTTCACATTCGTCTGTCGCTAAAATGCACTTAATGTTTGCGTTTTCTTTCGCCTTTATCTCTTCGAGGACTTTGTTTATCTCGTCGGAAACGAACCTCCAAACGCTGTATATCCACGTCCAATTTGGAATTCCGGGCTGCTTAGGACACCACTTCACGTATCCCTCACTGCTGTAATACGCGAGTGGTAGCGTTTGATGTAAGTTAGCGGCAAAACTCTTGATATCAAAATACTTGAACACAGGGGCATTTAAGCTCTTAGCATCACCAAAGATTCGCGTTCGAATATGTTTATGCACAAACATTTGTCGGCATTCTGGTAGGATGTCATGATGGAGAGAAAGGAACTTGGGATCGTTGGCGTTAAATGTGCGCAAATAGTTGTCTTGTGTCAGAAGCAATGGAAGGCCTGGAAGATTAGCTTGAAACTCCTTGTCGTCCTTACAGTACCTAAGAACCAGTTCCACGACTTCGGCAGATTTGAATGGTGTTTCTTTGACGTCAACAGATACTGGCCCAATTTTGCAAAACGACTCTTCGCAGCTAAAAGACTTGTAGAATTGCATCACAGTAGAAGGGGAAACGCAACAAGGTCTAACATCAGATTTTTCCAGTGCCTCATACACCGACCAGGTAAATGCGACAAGGTTAAAGCCTGTTTGGAGCAAAATCTGCTGGAAGGTAAGTATATTTCTTGTTTCCAGCACCCCATGAGGATAGGCATTAAAACAGTCGGCCATTCCAATGTTGTTAAAAAACGCCTGATCTCTCCCTTCCCCTGTGACAGGAAGCCACTCCAGCTTAGTTTTGGTACTGGAATTTGCTGATACCTCACCTCGCACCACTGGTAGAAGTCGCAACTTCTTCCGGTCCATTTCTTGATACAAAGACTTCACTAACGTCTCCCAGTAAGGATCGGTCACGTTCACGGAAGGGAAACGCTTCTCGTAGTCACGTACAATTCTCATCAGATCATCTGTGCTGCAGCTAAGGGTTGCTTGTTCTAGATTCTGGAGGACAGGCAAGTGATGGAAATCCCTTACTCCGTCTAAGAGTTCTAGATAACATGATGCTATGACATCGCTCACTAAAGCATTGTTCCAGTCATTTCGGTAGTCTTCATTTGCCCTTCTCCACAAATGTTGTCTGCTCTCGTGCTCCAATGCAAAGTGGCCATTGATGTGGACTGGAAGGCCAGTCTCTATAGGAAGCGGAAGGAAGCAGTAGGCTTTCTTGCTTCGATCCGATGGAAGTTGCCCTGTATGTTTGTTTTCCAATTGGCAAGCAACGCCACCACGAGGGAGCAAACCCAAATCGTGAGTTCGGTAAGCATCGACAATGCTCCTTTCCACTTGGTTCTCAAACCCAAACTGTTGGACAATTAGCCACTTCTCCTCTTTCCCAGTGCAGTCTCTTACGTTCAGAACATAGGAGCACTTCTTAACCTCGGCTTCTATAGGCAGGACATCACTGTTTTGTTGCTTTGATTTCCAAGTCTTCCTAATGTAGGCCGCGAACTGTTGTCTTCTGGCCAGATCGTCGTCTGATATTTGAGCTTCAACGAAATAAGAGTTCACCACTGTTCCTTTTGCGTCGATCTCACACAACGTGATTTTCCTAACATTGTTGACAAAGAGAAGAACCTCAAAAAGTTCCCCTTTTAATGATTCTATCATTCTATCAAGTTGTTCCAGTGTGACTGAAGACTGGGATATTTTGGATTCTTTAGCCATCTCCTCGGTCCTAAGAGGAAATCGAAACATGGTGGAGTTTTGTACGGGAAAATGTTCCTCAATATAGCATGAGAATACATCAGGGAACATATGTCTCAATTCTGTGGTTTTCTTGTACATCCGTCCTGGCGCTTGTGCAGTTGCCCCAGGTACATATTTGCAGTGAGGATCAAACACACACAACACGTCACCAATCTCTTCTCCACTCGAGGTAAAGGATGGTACATCCGTCAAGTTGTAAACAGCATTGAAGCCCACCCCATATTGACCAGTCTTGTTTGGATCATCCCCTTTGCTGCCCTCACCAAGGTTCTGTATTCCTTTAATGTCAGCTTCCGAGAATGGCGTGTTGTTGTACACGCACAAAGCAGGGCCTTGAAGAGGTTTCCAAGAATCTTCAAATACCTGGTCATCAGCGTGTTGTCTTGGGTCTTTGATGAAGTAAATTTCTGTTGCTTCGGCATCATCAGCATTCTGGATAAGTTCTTTTAAGATTTCCTTCTCAGATGGGTATGCCGAGAGAATTCGTTGCAAGCGGTTCGTCAACTTCTCTTCTTGTCCAAACTGAATTCCAACAGTAAAGCGTTCCAATGCCTTTTCCCGACGTGATTTTACGCCCAGCGTGATACTTGTTCGATGAGAAATCAACTCATTTACAAAGTTAACACCAACGTCGTCTGGTAGGAAATCGTAATCGTTCAAGCAAAGTTCGTCAGCAAGGCGCATTACGCCTTGGGAATCTGGAAGGTAAATTACTTCCTGTCTTTCCTTAACATTGTCATTCTCCTCAGATCCTTTTAGACAATTAGCTAATTGACCAACCAGATTAAGCGCAATTTGAAGGGTCTTTTCATCAAGCGCTGTGTCTCCAAACTTGCACCTTATTCTCTCCAAAGAAAATATGAAATCTTTGCCTTCAAAGACGTCCTTTACCCCAAGGATCTTCATCAAGTTACGAAATGGTCTTGCAAGATCATCAGACAGCTTATGGAGGTAAGGAGAGCAGTCAATTGTCAACGTAAAAGCAACGTGATTTGCATGCACAAATTCTCTTCCCAGGAGAATAATTTTCTTTTCCTGAAAAATCTCCGTCACTTGCCTTTCTTCTAGTTTTTGGTCATTGAGGGCTGACTGGAGAAACCTGTATGCTGCCAAGCATACTGCTTGCACTTCTTCGAATTCCTGGCAATCCAGGCTTTCAGCATTTGTACTTGACGCAAACTGAAGTTGGGTAACGACATGTCTCGTGGTGACCCTGTCTTCGTTCAAAAGTAAGAAACTCCTAACAATGAAAGGTATGTAAATATCTACAATTGCTTCAGAGCAGCACACTAAATATTTCGCGGTTTTTGGAAAGGCTTCTATGGGTGACATCAATATCTTCTCATTCTTACGTCGAAGATCGTCCTCTTTCCAGAAGAGAGGAAACTCGTTTGGTTTTGCAGCAACTGGGAGGAATTTAGCTTGTAAAATCCTGTCTTCGACTCCTTCCGGAGGTGAGCTGTCTTCTTCATTGTTCAGCTTCTTCGCCAAAAGATGTAGTAACGATGTAGTGCGCTTTAATGCTGCGTCTTTGTTTTCTTGATTTAAAATGTTAACACTCTCTGCTCTCTCTGCAAATACATTCCATGAAGGATCATTTGCCATCATCCCGAGTTGCTCAAGTTTGGCCAGTCGTAGAGGATTCAACAATGTCATCTCCGTGCCAAAAGGAAACCGTTCATCTTCCGCACGAAAGAGAGAGGCGGCTTCTTTGTGTGGGTTGACAAGCTGATGCGGGCATTTGAGTTTCTGACCACGTGGTGAGGCTGGAATACAGGGATAAGTATTCACAAGTTCGTCAAATTTTCCATCTCCTTCATCTAGGGCGTACAAGATCAACTTGTCCCTCAGCTCAGGTGGTACTGCAGCGATGTTTGGAAAGAATAACTCGCGGAAGAACCTGTCTTTACCATACAGCTTCGACTGTATTTTGTCGGCAAGACCATACTTCACAAATGATTGCAAAACGTCGGTTGGCAGATCAATAACGGCCACATTTTCTTGTATCAGCATCTTGAAAACTGTAAACAAGATGTCACCAATTTGTTCTTCCTGACGAAAGTTTGGCTCTAGAAAGACAACTTGGCTCATGTCTACCCATCTGTTGCCATCTGAAAAGAGGGAGCAACTACCATCTGCAACCTGCTGATAGAATGACCGAACGAGAGCCTCAGAGTTTGGCTCGACGTAACTCGCCCTGGGCCACAGTAAATGAAACGAATACATTCCAGCAGCTGACTTGAGATCTTCCAGAAGATCTAGATACGCTGCACAAACAGAATCTCTCAAAAGTACATCATTCCACTCCACTCCAATACAGGCTTTGTCGCCCTCTGCTCTCTCTTTTAAATGGCGTCTGTTGGAAGCTACGGCAAGTGCGCCATTAATATGCAGAGGTAGTCCACTGTGGACTGGAAGTGCAAGATAGCAAAAAACCGTTCCATCGTGGCGTGATTCTTGCTCTGTAACAGGTACTGGAGCAAACTTTCCACACACGTTAGGCATCAACTGGACAGCAACCCCAGCTGCTGGAAGTAGAGTCTTGTCAGCTACTGAAAACTGCATCGCTATCCCTCTGCCAATGGACGAAGCGAGGAGCCATGTTTCTGATGCACTTCGTAACTGATCGTTATCGACAAAGAATGAACTTCCCTGTTCCGTGACAGTGCTCGTCATATCGATGGTAAGCGCTGACCGTAGCAAATCTGCCCCAGATAGCTTCTCCCTTCCAACATACTGTGCTACCTCTGATGAAGCTCGTAGAAAGTTGTACTGTTTTAAGAAGTACTGGTCGTCTTGGCTAAGTTTCTTCACATTCTTTGCCAGGGTGACTGGGATAGGCAGCTCTCGAATAATCCCAGATCGCGATAACGACTTATTGACCTCGAAAATCAGCGTGGGCTGTGTTGCCTCACTTGAATTTGACAAATGAAAGATGCTAACGCGACGAACGTTTTGAGTAAAAAGAAGCAAGGTTCTAGCACCGCTAACGAAAATCTCCAGCAGGTCTCGAACTTGTTTGTCATCATAGTGAGTTTGCTTTATTTCACTTCTCACGGCTTGATCTTTGGTTCTTAGAGGGAAGCGAAACAGTGTTCCTTGATATGAGTTGTCGTCCTTATCTAGGTGAAGATCACAACCAAAGATACCATTGAACGGTTTGAACTGGCCACTGTACTTTCTTAGCTTCTTTCTCTTCTTGTTGATGTCGAGTCTAACTCCACGTGTTTTCTTTCCGAATGCCTTTTCCAAATAGAAGTTGTTGGGATCAAAAATCACAAAATAGTGTCTACTTAGAAACATAGGGACATCGGTCAAGTTATACACGGCATTAAAGCCAAGTCCAAACTTTCCAATTTTCTCAGTGTGGAGCTCTTTTGTACCACTATTCAATTGTTTTATGTTTGCAAAATCTTCATCCTGAAACTCAGCGTCATTGTAAACCCACAAGGCAGGCCCTTGACATTCCCCCATTTCCTCGTCGAACAGACGGCTCATGGCGTCCTCATTGGCTCTTTCATCGTATAGAAATCGAACTTCAGTGGCACCAGCATCGTCTGCGTTTTGAATCAGCTCTTTTGGAATGGCGAATCCATCCGTGTAGTCCTCCAGAAGTCGATTCAGTCTGCGGGTTAATTTCTCTTCTTGACCAAATTCGTCTCCTATGTTCATTTCGTCAGGTTCTAGCATCCGAATCTTACTTGGAGGAATCCGCAAAAGCTGAGCTGTGCTCCTAGGAATGTTTGGATGAACATACAAAACGTTCATGTTTTCATCATAATCCTCGGTTTCCATCCATTCATCTTCACAGTAAACACAATCTTTAATTGGTGCAAGCTTGACACATGAATCGCCTTCTACATGAGTTGGGATGAGTATTTTTTCTTTAAGCTCAGCAGGCAATTCCTCACCTTCGTTTGGTTTGATCTCATTCAAAATGTCCGCAGATAGCTGCAAATCCCTCTTTACTTCTAAAGCAGCAAAGCTACATCCGGAATCATACTTCTGTTTTATCATGCGAAGAACCTCAAGCAAAATACGGGCGTCGCAGTGTTCTCGCATGCCAAACTTCGAGAAGAAGTTTGAAAAAGGCGTTACCTCTGCAGGAAGACATGAAATATATGGCGAGAGGTCGACAGAAGGCTTTTGTGCAAGCACAGCGTTAGGTGAGGAAAAGCCGTCTCCATTCCACATCCAGCGTAAATTCTCGACTCCTTGAAACGCGTACTTGACAGCAGAGGTGTTTGCAGCACAACTTAAATAGGAGTAGATATCCTTCACAACTGAGATATAGAGAGGCCTTTCCTCTAGGGTGTAACAACCCATCACCGCCTTCAACTGCTCCACAACATCCGAAACACTGGGCATCTCGTCCAATCCTAAACATTTCGCTAATTGACTGGAGGAATCTACTTCAACAATTGGCCTCACTGATCCGATGAGGTTCACGTTATCTTTGTTCTCGACTTCTGTGGGCTTGCAGAAATGGGTCCCTTCGTGAGCTTCTACCCAGAAATGTAGGCTTCTTGGAAAACCATGGGGCTTTTGTCTCAGTACTGAAACCCAAGCGATACTTTGCAGGAGTACTCCCAGTGCTGTTCCATGAACAGTTTCTTGTAGTGTCGTCGGATGTCTGAATAAATACGCCTTGATCGCTTCCGACTTCTTCTCCGCTGTCAATATGTCAGATATGTCAGCGATCTTGTTCGCACTTTGGTAAAGGTCTTGCGCAGTGATTTTGTCCTCACTTTTCAAACCAAGTTTCCCTAGGACTACAAGAACGGCAGGATCAGTGTACTGCGTTCCAATTGGGAAGACATTCTCATCAGCAAAAATGCACTGTAGCAGTTCATTTCTAGAATCAAAGACCTTCGTAGGTGTCACCCGCCCAGCGAGTGTTGGTACAAATGGCAATGATTTCATCTCCTCTTCAAGACGGGAATCTAATGCTGCATACACCTGATATCGCTCTATCACAAACGCCATAAGAACATCCATCTCCTCAACTGAATAATTCCCCTCTCTGACATCTGGAAAGACTTCTTCAAGCAGAAAAGCAATCATTGTTGGGATTTCAATCCCCAGCAAACGTGCCAGCCTCTTGGAATCCTCTTGCGTGATGTCTATGAAATCTCGACGAGACGCCACTGGCAAGGGACTTTCTGGTGCAACACGAAGACCGCTTTCCACGGAAACAAATGATTTGTTCTGAGTTTCAAACAATGGGAGACGAGAAAGAATTGCCTTTTCCAATGGTTCCACGGATGACACCTTGCAAACGAAATTTCGTATGGAGCGCTTGCCCTCGGTCGTTACTGAACACATACTAATTTTCTTTTCGGAAAGGCAAGCCGTCAGAGCCTTTAGGACACTTTGCGGCGATGGAGCATAAACAAAATGGTTCGTAATCGCCGAATGTTGGCTTAAGAAAACAGGACACTCTCGAATAATAACCACTCCAAGCTCCTCCAAAGCGCTGGTGATGATTTCGTCGAGACAATCCCCATGGAGACTCCTTACAACTGTCTTAGATGGTAGTTCAAGTCGTGTTAATTGGACTGGAACTTGTGACATATCAATAGGAATCAATGGGAGACCTCGGAACCTGCTCAGCCCTTCTTTTGAGGGAAACATCTTGCTAAGATAGCCCCATATCACATTAAGCCAGTTGCTTTTAGGATGGCCATTGTTAGCTGCACCAGGGTACCAGTGAACTTTCTCTCCTTCTGACCATTCGGGCGGTAATGATGTAGGGAGAAGAGTAGCGACGTCATCTTGGCAAAGATGCCTTAGCTGAGTGTTTCCTATTGTATAACAGTAAAGGAACAAACCTAATTTACTAATGCGAATATTACCTGGTCGGCAGGATCGTGTTAATTTATCAAACAAAACTTTGACAGTACTTCAGCTCGCACCAAGTACGTTTTATCTTATGCCCTGCAGAGTCCGAGCATCTGATGAGTGAACCATAGTAGCATTCAGGACAAAAACTTATACAGTACAAGAAGTGTTTTACGCTAAGAACGAATATTTTTATTCGAGTTTAAACGCCTGAGCCAGTCAGTGGTTAGAAGTTATCAGTAATACAACTCTAGCGTTAGAAACCCTACAGGGTGTTTCAAAAGTTCGTTCCGATTTGTTTTCTCTAAAGTTTCATTAATTTATTTCACCTACCTTTTTAAAAATTACGTATATTACTTTTGCTCATTTTTCATTCGACCATTCAAATGATTAGTAGCCAGAATGCCCGCCTTTATTGTTAATGATTTTTTCTAAGCGCCTAGGCATAAAATGTGCGAGTTCCTTTAGCGTGTCAAGAGTCACATTTTTCCATGGAAAGCGTAGTCGCCTTTTAAGCTCTGTCATCGTTTTTGAGACTGGATCTTTGTACGTTGTCTCGTCAGTGATACTCCAGGTGTTCTCAATGGGATTGAGATCAGGAGAGTTCACTGGCCAGCCATCCTTGGCTATACAGTTTGGCAAATTCTCTTGACACCATGGCTGAGTTGCCTTTGAAGAAGGAGCCGGTGCTCCATCCTGAACCAATGTCATGTCTTTCTTTGAGCTAAACAACTTCCTCTCTATCGGGCCACCTGTCACCTAACGCCTTGATGTTAACGGTTTCACTTCTTTCTCAAGGATTTGCTTCATGTAGTACTCAGAAGTTAAGGCTTGGCCTATGGGTAGCATGTGTAACTTTGTAAGCCCACGACCCTTCATGCCACCCCACATCACCTGCGCACTTTGCTTCACTTGGAAAGTTGGAGGAACATCGCATTCCTGCGAGCCCCATACGATATCGGTTTTTGGATTAGGCTACTGGAAAAGATATTTAGGACACTCATGTGTAAATAAAAAATTGTCCTAATCTTCCGCTGTCAGGTTCGCGTATTTCTTGGCGAATCTCAAACGGGCTTTCCTTTGCTTTTCGCTCAACAAGAGTATTTTCTTTCGCTTGAAAGCCCTCCATCCTTTCCTAGTCATGTATCTCCACACCGTTATGCTCGAAACTTAGATACTTTTCTGCTGAAGATACTTGGCAAGCTTCCTTGCTGAATTGTTTCCGTTTGTGCTTCTCTTTCTCGATTGATTTTCGAGCACAATTGGTCAAAAGAGACGGTAGTCCGTTTCTTGGTTTGTCTTTGAACGACTCTCTTTTCGATCACTTGTTCACCCAACGTTCCGTCTTGTTAAAAAATTTAGCGATTTCTTTGACTGAATGACCAGATGATCGTAATATGGCTGCTTGAGCTCTAGCATAAACAATGTCTGACTTCATTTTCGTGACAGAGAAAGCAGAAAGTTCAGGAAAAAACTTAGAGAATAACAACAAATTCGGGAAAGGAACAACATACACAAGGGGCGTGAAAAAATGGCGGGAAAACGCTTGGGTGCACATTTCGCACGAAAATCGAAACAAAGGCATCCAGTGGACGACTAAAATTGCTATTGCCAGCTATCTCGATAAATTCTCTACCTCAATTTATTGACGAAGTTCTAACAAACAATTGATTTGATCAAAAAATTAACAATTTAAATCGGAACGAACTTTTGAAGCACCCCGTAATCTACCTGACACGCACAACTAGATCCTAAAGAATCTTTAGATCTCAGTAACGGGGTGGGGGGAGCAATGGGGTTTTTTCCATGTTCAAGTTGTCAAATTATACGGTAAATGCAAACGCTACTTCACTTGTAAACAATGAGTTCTGTATTGGACCAAACTAGTGCTCTTTGAAAAAGAATCAGTTAAAGTGTAACTTCCATACCTTTCTTGGCAACTACTTCTAGACTTCTGAAAAGGTTTACGTCAATTTCCTGATCCAAAAAGCGATGGTGTAGTCCAGGAAGTAATTCTTGCGGATGCTCTGGCGACGCGATATATATAGCCTCATCAGAATTTGCGAAGGACGTGAAGCATCCACCGGCGATGGGTAATAACTCCAGTCCGATCAGTTCTGTGAATCTGTTGCCTTCACAGCTCAGGACAAACTTCAGGAGTTTCAATTTCTCCGTTCGCCTGAGGTTCCTGTAGCAAAAAGGGTTTTCTTTCAGGACATTTCGAACAAATGGGGGGTCAATTTCTTTTCGGACCTCTGCGTACAAGCCAACGGTCTTTAACACGTGGTAAGGCATGGAGGCAACATTTTCATTGGCGTGGAGCAAAACCCGCGAAAGCAACTCCTTGAGCTCGTTGTCATCAAGTTTATCAAAGACAGCCTCTTCCACTTTCAGCCACCTGCCTCCTCCAGCTCGGGTGTAAATGATCTTCTCACTGCAAAGTGCCTCAAACAAGGGATCCTGAATTTTCTTCCATTTCTGATCGAGAATGTCGACATTAGGCCATGCCCTAAGAAGAAACAAAATATCAATGATAATACCAGAAGAAACCAAAACCATGTAAGTAAACAAGGGGTGGCAAACTGTAAATTCATTGTCACGATAAATAGCCGGGTACAATAGTGCTAGAGAAACGTTATCGAACAAATGGTTTTTAGATGACGGCTCGTCATGGATTGCTGAGTCAGAATTTTCTCCGCTGACTGTTCATTTGAAGTGAGGTATCAGACTTTCGTATCATTTCATATCATATACACACACAATTCAAACATGATTATCTTGGAATGAGAAATGGAATGAGAAAATAACCTTAGTTAGCACATTGCTAACCATAAGGGCTGGCTTTGTTAACCGTTCAGCTTTCAAGGGGTCCTCATCGAAAGCCAACATAGTGTGTGAACATTAAGCATGTCTGCAAAATAACACGAGCATTTAATTGGAAGTGTTTTAATCTTACTTGTAAATATCATCTGTTTCCACGTTGAAGCTCCTTTCGTTAATGGCATCCATTATCATCGTTGCATATGCCTTGGGAATTGCTTCGGTTAACAGACATCTGTTCCATAACAGGGACTTGTCAGTCAGCTGTTGATCATCCTGCTCTGCATTTGGAGACTTGATGTACCGTCTGTTCTGGCTCAAAGCAAAGAAACCATTTACGTGCACTGGCAAACCTGTCAAGCTGGTTTTCTGAACTGGTAATGGTAGGCAACAAAACACGTGACCCGTGTGTTGCGCAGAGCGTTGTGAAATTGCCATGGCAACGCCAACTAAGGGTAGATAGCTTAGACTTTCATCTGTAGCCAGAGCTTTAAACTCCGATGATACTTCCTCGCCACAAAAGTAGTTTGTCACAAGAAAAGAATGCTGTTGGGTGCTGGCCTCTAACCCTTGAGAGAAATACACCGTCTCAATCGTTATTGGGTACGTCGCCGTAACAGGATCAGCCATAAGCTTTCCGTCGCTGATCTTGTGGTGAAACTCCTGCCTCTTTTCCCGTGCCAACTGAAGACTTTCTTCTGCAATCCGAACCTGAAACGTTGTTTGGGGTTCAGCGTCTGACTCATCACGTACGTAAAGTTCAATGGACTCGAGATGTTGCAGGAAAAGAAGAACCAAGTGGGCATCTGAAATGAAACCCTCAAACAACGTCTGCACCTTCTCTGCAGAGTACAGTGTCTGCGATAACTCAGACGGCTTGGTGCGCAGTGGGAAGCGGAACAGTGTGCCTTTGTAGAAGCCCCTGGAGAAAACATCCTCTGAGCAGTCAAATACCCCTTTGTAAGGGCTGAATTGGTCTGGTATAGTATTCATTACGTCACGGGCTTTTTTCATTGGCCAACTGTACCCTGTTCGTCGGTTCCTGTTGTCGGCAAAGAACTTCTCGTGCGGATCAATTATACCGATCTGTGAGCCACTCAAGATGCTCGGTAGATCTGAGGTAAAAAGAGGTGAATCAAATGCGATTAGCTGACGAAAATGTCACTGTTGTCATCGCCAGTGTAAACGGTGAATACGTTCATGAGAAAGTACTCTATTTCGTAACACCAGTCTGCACAGAGACGACGTCTGCAACCTTTAAGTGCAAACGTTCCACCATAAGAGATTATCTTTTTCAGTTAAGCTGGCTCGTACCTGACACAAGTAATTGCTTCACTTTCATATCTAAGGCTGGTTTTCAAGTTTTGTTTTGGCGTGCAGAAAGAACAATAACAGGTTGTTGCCAGATAAATTTAAGAACAAGTCACGACATTTGGTGTTGTTTGCTTTAATATCAACAAAGTCACGATGAATAGTTTGTGATCCTTTTCAGGTGAATAAAGTAGGGTCATCACTTGACGTGCAAAGAAGACATTTCTTGTCGTATAGTAACTGTATAGTTTCAGGCAGAACATATAGCATTGATTGTTACTCAGTGATTTTCTTTTATCTTGCAAAATAAAGTGGATAGGTTTTCCAAACATAAGCGGCTAAATGGATTCAATTTAAATAGGTTAGCCATGTGTTCCAAGCTCTTTAGGTTTTTGCACGAGTTGCTCGTCAAGAGGCAAAAGGTAATTACGTCACTTGGACTTTGAAGACGTGAGAGATATACGCGATACTGTGAACGGTACTACAGAAGTTACGAAAAGGAGGTTTGAAAGCTTTTACAACTGCGATGATCTCTCACATCTTCAGTGTCTCATCCGCACTTCAAAGTATAATTTTCATATTTTCGGATTTATTTCTTCGCTTGCACTCTGTTGTTTAAGAGGTAACTATCCAGACAATTTTCGTATCTACTTCATCACATGTAGGGTAACTGATGATTGCTCGCAAAGGTCAGAAGGCATCTTACCTGTAACGTGAAAAACAGACTTGAAACCCACGCCAAACCGCCCCACCTTCATGGGATCTTTAACTTTGATACTGTTACACAGCATTCGGATACCTCTCCAGTCTTCTTTGGTAAACGTTTCGTTGTTGTAGGCGTAAAGTGCTGGGCCCTAAGAGTAAAATTGAAATACAAGAAACAAAAAGGGACCTTCAGACACTACAACATAGACAAAGGCATATAATACACAGTATCAACAAAAGAAAGAACAACCTGACTCTTGTTCCAACAGATCAAGCAGAGTTGTAGTTTGTCTAGTTTATGTGGATGCATCCGTTTTGGAGACCGAGATATAAGTTACCTGAAGTTTTTCTCCTAATTCTCAGTCATAGAGGTATTTCAACGAGGCAGATCTATTGCAACTTTGAACTGATCAAGTGGCTCTACCACGTTAGGAGTCGCCCGAGTTGTGGAATGTATGGAACACCCGGCAAACCCAGTCAACGGGGCGCTGTATTTTATGCTTCCGCCTATTGTTTTAGCGGACAATTTCAGCCATTTTGATCCCAATTTTTGGGGGATTTCGTAATTTTTTTTTACACGGTCTAAGCAAAATTCACCTGAAACTGAGCAAGGTCTGCGTTGTGCAATTTTTCGGTTCCATAGCTGTGCTTGTCGTGTAGGAATTTCACATGACTTGCACCAGCATCTTCTGCGTTTTGGATCAGCTCCTAAAAACAGCAAACAAAAATACAACTTTACAGACCTAATTGATTCTCAACGAATACATCCTTTTAGATAAGAGTAAGATCCATGCCCAAAACAGCGATTGAAACAGGGTCATCGGAAATAAGAAACACTGATTTAACTGCTTAAAAGACAAGCCCGTGGATAATAAACTTAATCGCTGGTTATCGGTCCGATATTCTGGTCTAGGTTAGGCTGCAATTAGCACAATTAACTGTTATCATACAATCGGAGTAAAAGCGTAACTTTGTCAAAATAGGGATCTTCCTAAATGAGTTTCAGGAGGGATTGACCAACTGACTGACTGTTTTCTTGCTACTTGTTACCCAGGGAATAATGTAAAGAATGTTGCGCTCTTGCTGTTTTAGCAATGAAGCTTTGTTATCAGATGTTAACTGACAAAAACCGATGGAAACCTTTAATAAACAGGATCTTATTCCTCGAATGCGTCCAAGTCAGTTTCATATGTACTTAGCTCGGATTGGTTCTAAGCTTAGCCTGTCATATGCTAATGTGTCACTGGCTGTTGAACTAAAGCAAGTAAATTTCAAAAATCATCATCATTTAACCTTGAGTATCTGTCCATCATCTGGGTACTGATCTAAGATGCTTCTCAGCTGCTGAATGAGTGATGGCTGAATCAAATCAAACCCTTCATCATCATTGTCCACTAGGATAAAAACAGAAATATGATGTTATGTTACATCTACATAGAAATAGAATAGAACAAAGCATAACTGAATAGAATAGCATAGCCCTGCATAGCATAGCAATTACCATAGCACAACATGGCACAGCATAGCATAGCATAGCATAGCATAGCATAGCATAGCATAGCATAGCATAGCATAGCACAGCAGAATTCAGGAAAGAAGAGAACAAAATAGCATGGCACATCATAAAAAAAAGAATACCGTAAGAAAGAGAACAAAAACAAAAACAATAAGAGAACATAACTCAACAAAATAGATAATAGAATACCATAGCATAACAGCACAGAACAGAATAGAATGAATGGAATAGTATAGTAGAGTAGCATAGAATGGAATAGCATAGAAAAGTAGACAATAGCATAGACTACTCTACAATAGAACAAAATAGAATACATGTAGAACAGAACGGTTCAGTAAAGAAAAGAGCAAATGTACACTATCGAAAAGGTATATTAGGACAGGGCAAAACAGCAACACAGAACAGAATAGGATAGCATAGCATAGGAAAGCATAGCATACAATGGCACAGAATAGCATAGAATAGAATAGTATAGTATAGCATAGATCATAGCATAGCATAGAAACGAAGAGAATAGCATACTACTATAGAATATCTAGTATAAAATAGACTAACAAAGAATACCAAAAATAAAATAGAATACTATAGAGCAGAATAAAATAGAATAGAACAGAACAGTTCAGTAAAGAAAAGAGCAAATGTACAGCATAGAAAAGATATATTAGGACAGGACAAAACAGCAACACAGAACAGAATAGTATAGGATAGCACAGGAAAGCATAGTATACAATAGCACAGAATAGCATAGAATAGCATACAATAGAATAGTAATTGGAGGTTAAATAAAGTATATATGTATGTATGTATGTATGTATGTATGTATGTATGTATAGCATAGATCATAGCATAGCATAGCAAAGAATAAAATAGAATAGACTAGCATTATGCTGTTAATAACATAGCAAAGCAATGCATACCATAGCATAACATATAATATAGCATAACATATAATATAGCATATAATATCTAATAGCACAGTTCAGGAGAGAAGAAAAAGACAACACAGAAAAGACTAGGGCACAGGACAAAAACGCAAAGCAGAACACTGAATAGAACACAACACAATGGAACAGCATAGTATAGCATAGAAAACCATAGATTAAAAAAGCATAGACTACTA
This sequence comes from Orbicella franksi, assembly GCF_964199315.1. Lineage (NCBI taxonomy): Eukaryota > Metazoa > Cnidaria > Anthozoa > Scleractinia > Merulinidae > Orbicella > Orbicella franksi. The sequence goes on along the minus strand of NC_138155.1, from coordinate 16,314,591 downwards.
CAGGCTAGGTATAATAGACCAGAATAACAAAGAATAGCAAAAAATAGAATAAAATAGAATGGAATAGAATAGTTCAGTAAAGAAGAGATAAAACAGCCTAGAAGAGGTTAGGACAGGACAAACCTGCAACATGGAACAGAAATATACTAACTGAACACAACAAAATAGCATAGAATGGAATAGTATAGCATAGAAGAGTATAGAATGAAATAGCATAGCATAGAATAAAACACAATAGAAAAGAATAGAAAATCAGGATAGAATAGTATAGTATAGCATAGGTTAACATGGCATGGCATATAATACCACAGAATAGCAACGAATAGCATTGTGTAGAAGAGCATAGAATAGAACAGCATAGAATAGGATAGCAAATAGCATAGCAAAGCATAGAATAGAATAGAATAGAATAGTTCAGGAGAGATTTGTGAAAAAAAGTAGCAAAGACAATAGAAGAACAATACAAAAAAGCAGTGCAGATCAATAGAACACAACACAACAGAATAGCATAGTATAACATAAAAAACCATACAATAGAACAGCATAGCATAAAATAAAATAGTACAGTCTAATTACTATAGAATTAGGTAGGCTAAAATAGAATAATAATAATAATAATAATTATGAAAAACAGAGAATAGCAAAAAATCAGGGATTATGAATACTATAGAATAGAATAAAAGAGAATAGAGGCTAGGGCATAAAGTAGAATAAAATAGAATAGAACAAAATAGTTTCATAAAGAAAAGAGAAAACAGCATATAGAAGATTTGGACAGCAACAAAACAGCAACAGAAAAGAACAACACTACAGAATACAACAGCACAGAACAGTACAGCATATAAAAAGCATAGCATAGCATAGAAGAGCTGGTCTGACCAGAGCTGAGAACATAGCATAGCATAGAATATAATAGAATAGTAATTACAGTGGTATAGCAGAAGGAAGCATAGCATACCCTGGTGAAAATCTTTCAAGGATCTTCAAGGATCCGTGAGGATCTTCATGAGGACCTTTGTGAGGATCTTCATCAAGATCTTTGAAGATCCTGGGAAAGATTTTTAAGGATCCTCAAGTATCTTAAATTTTCTTGCCAGGATCTTCAAAGATCTTGCCAAGATCTTGAAGGATCCTTAAGGATCCTCAGGGATCTTCAAAGTTCTTGACAAGTCATCTTTGCAAGATCAGCAAGATCTTCAAAGATCTTGGCAATATCTTTACAAGATCTTCAAAGATCTTGCCAAGATCTTGAAGGATCTTAAAGGATCTTCAAAGTTCTTATTAAGATCCTTAAAGATCTTTGAAAGATCTTCAGTTCTTTTCAAGATCTTTGAAGACTTTTGCAAGATCTTTTAAGATCTTTGCAAGAACTTTGAAGATCTTTGAAGATCCTTGAAGTTCCCTAAAGACCCTTGAAAATCTTGACCAGGTTCTTTGAGGATCTTAATAAAGAATTTTGCAAGATCCACAAGAACGTTGGCAAGGATCTTGCTCAGCTTGTTAAGATCTTTGTCCAAATTGTTCAGTTCTAATAATTACATGCATTAATTTTTATCAGGTTTAAGGACTCACAGCATGTCACCAGAAGAGCTTCATTGATTTTTACAGCTTTGAAGTTGTTTCATCAAGTGATATGGGAAAGAATGAAGCATAAAGCTTTATATCTATAATGGAGGTTGACATGAAACTTTGAATTTATTTCATGTAAGTAGTTGTGAAATGCTACATTTTGTGATGTCTCAAATGAAATAAAACAAAATACATAAACAACCTTTCAAGAGTGCACAGTACAGATTGGAAATCATCCTCAAAAAACTTGAATATCTATGCAACTTGATGAGAACATAGTATTACCAGTAATTAAAAATTGCTTGAGTGAAACACTTTGAAAATTAAATACCTAGAAAATAGCCTTAAAATAACCATAAAACAGACATAAAATTGGGGTAAGTAGGAAAAAAACCTTGTAATATACAGTAGGCCTAAGATAGTTTTAAAGCAGATGTGAAACAGAGAAAAAGTATTTTAACATAGGTACCCAACCTACGTCTATTTTACCAAGTGACCAAAAAGAAAAATGAAAGAAATAAGAAAATTTAATTTAAGAACTCGCTGAGAAGCTTTGTCTTCAGAGTTTTCTTAAAATTTGCATGACTCTCGCATAGTTTTAAGTCTTTGTCTAAAGAATTCCATAGTTTTACTATTCTGTAATAAAAAGATCTCTGACCAGCAGTGGTTTTGCACAGGGGAATATTCAGTTGTTCTGAGTTTCTTGTGGTTCTGCTTGATATTTGTTGCCTTTTGACAAATTGTGATGTCAGATAGGTCGGGGCACAGCCCGTCATGCACTTAAAAGTGAAAACAGCGTCTCGGAGGTAAAGCTGCTTTTTTACGGGAAGCCACCTCAAATTCTTGAGTGATGGAGTTATATGCTCAAATTTATATGTACCACTAATTATCCGAGCAGCAAAGTTCTGAACGAGTTGAAGTTTTTGCACATTACAAGCAGTGGTACTGGACCATACAGTAGAGCAATAGTACAACCTACTGAAAACAAGCGCGTTGATGATAGTCACTAATAGGCCGGAGTTAAATGCGTGCTTTGCTCGATTAATCTGGGCTAATTCACTCATACAGGATGAAACTGTCGCTAGAGTGGGTCGAATGTTACACCAAGATCTTTAATGGACTCTGACGGCAAGAGTTCCTCTCCGAGCAGCGAAACCTTAAAATCAGATAGCCTACAGATCAACGGGCGGCTACCAAAGATCATGAGCTTTGTCTTTTCAGGGTTGAGCAGAAGACAATTATCAAACCACCAGTTACGAATTAGATGTAAATCCTTTTGGATAGTGTCTTTTGCTTCGTCAGCATCACCAACTTTGCAAGACAAAAGAAGTTTGGTGTCATCCGCATAGCATTTGGTTGAACAACTTTCGCTGATTGCTGGAAGGTCATTTACATAAAACTAAACAGCAGAGCCCCGTGTACGCTGCCTTGAGGGACGCCACAAGTAATGGGTAGGGCATCTGATAACGTTGAGTTTATGCGAACTACCTGAGATCTTTGGGACAGATAGCTACAAAACCATGTTAACGCAGATGAGGAGAGGCCAATGTTCTTTAGTTTCATTATTAAAATTTCGTGCTTGACACTGTCGAAGGCGTTGCTCATGTCTAGGTACACTACTGCTGTAGCTTTAGTTTGGTCAATCGCTCGTAAGATTGCGTCTGTAGAGGATATTAATGAAGTTTCGGTTGAATGCCACTTCTTGTTTCCGCTTTGATTAGATGCAAGTCTTTGTTTTTCAGTCAAATATGTGAGCTGATCAAGTGCAATTTTTTCACACACCTATGAAATAATAGGCAAAAGTGAAATTGGTCTATTATTACTCGCTACTTCGTGATCACCGTCTTTTGGAATTGGACATACCTCAGCCATTTTCCAGACACTAGGGAAAACACAATTGAATGAACTGTTTATAATAGAGGTTATCGATGGAATGATAACAGGGGCAGATTCCTTTATGACACAGGATGGTATTTTGTCAGTGCCAGGTGCTTTGTTGTTAGCTAGTGACTTCACAACTCTTTCAACTTCACAATACGCGACATCGCCAAATGTAAATTGTTCCGAGAGAGGGTACTGTATCGGAACAAACGATGCATGTGAAGGAGTGCACCCGCATTCATCGGCAAGTGATTTCATTTTCTCGAGTGTTGTTTTCCCAACTGAGGTGAAGAATTGATTGAATTTGTTTGCTATAGTCTTGTCATCTTTACAAAAGCATTTTGTGCTTGCTGATTTCTTTGGTATACATGATCGGATAGTCTTCCACATAGTGTTAGTGTCATTTGCATTTTGCCTAATCTGATCTTTTACAAAAGTTTTTTGGGCAAGTCGCAATTCCCATTTTACTTTGCGTCTAAAATTCCTATAGCCCGACCAAATGGCAGGATCGTTTGTTCGCCTTGCTAGTTTATGCCAATGATCTCTGGTTTTCATTAACGCGCAAATGTTATCATTAATAAATGGACAGGGGCAGGTTCTCACTTTAACAGTTTTAACAGGCGCGTGTTGGTCGAGGACTTGGTTGAACAGAGCATTAAATGCGTTCAACTTGTCTTCAGCATCATCAAAAATGTCGATGACTGACCAGGGGACATTTGAAATATCCTCAAGAAACACTTCCTTGTTATAGTTCTTGAAACTCCTCATGGTAATGTAAGTAGGCTTGGGACAAGGTTTCTTCAGGTGTAGTGTCGCAATGATGAGATCGTGGTCACTTATTGAGTGAGGCATGACTTTCGTTTCCGTGATGAGTGAGATCTTTGCTGTTAGTTAGTATCACATCCAATAAACTCGTGGAGAGCTCAGTTATTCTTGTTGGTTGGTTGATTACCTGTGTGAGGTTAAAGAAATTGCAAAAGTCCAGCAGTGCCTTCGTTTCAGGCTTGTTGTGTCGGAGCAAATTGCAATCAAGGTCGCCCAATATAAAAATTGGAACATTGAATGACATGGCTGATGTAAGCGTGAAGCTGAAATCGGTCTCAAAGCAGGTGATGGGTACATCATCAGTACGATAAGCTGCACAGACAATAAATGACTTGAAGTTCTTGACTTGTACCTTCAACCATAGCTGGTGTAGTCCAGTGCTCGATATGTATGATAAGTCGGCAAGTCTTACTCATTTTAAGCTGTTGTTTACAAATACACAGACACCTCGTCCGATCTTACAGGTTCGGTCTAATCTGAACAAGGAAAAACCAGGGAATTCAACTTGTAAATCGGCGACTGAGTTGTTTAACCAGGACTCTGAAATGGTGAAGATATCTAATTTGTGTTTCTTCGCCAAGTCCTTCACTAGGATGAAGTGTTCTTTATTCTTCAGCGAGCGAACATTCAGGTGTGCAATGTTAACGCTTCGTTGTTTTCGCTTTGTTTTTGTCCTTGTACATGTATCATTGCTGTTACCATTAGTCATGCCAGGATTTAGTTCCACGTTGCCAGAAAGCATAATTCTCCTTGTAGAGTAAGTCGCCGAAGAATTAGGATAATATGGAATCTTCGCTTTCGAGAACGCCCGAAGTATTTCTGAACAACTGTATCAGTAAGTCAAGATCCAACACAAAACCAAAATGTTCTTAACAATCCCTTGGAATTTCTGAACAAATATCTGGTACTCTCAGAGGGCTGCAACTGTGTGTGGACTCAAGTCTATGAGAGTTGACTCCAGAGTCAGACTACAATAATTAAATTTTCTCCCTGTAAAAACATTGAAATTTTATAGTATGCCGATGGGTGAAATTTCCAGCTGTGGTTGAATTACATGGAGCAGCAACCAAGTACTAAAAGTTCTTGATGAACTTTAAAAAAACGGCTCCTTTAGGAGCCACCAATCTGAGGAAAGTCAATGACCAATAAAACAGAAACAGTTATCTTTTATCCTCTTTTACCTACCTTTGTAGCGTAAGAGTTCTTTCTGGGACTAGCTCTGAGTATTTTGGCTTTCTTTAATTTTTTTTTTATAAGCGAGTACTGATGGTGCTTGCTGTTACGTGGTAAATTGCTAAATTATTCGCTAAGAGTTCGGATCAAATTTGGCTTCATCCCGCTTCACATTAGTATTTGAAAGCAATGTTTCCTTGCAATATAAATGTGCAAAACAGATCTAGAGTTGGCAAATGGATCATCATGACGTCAACAAGCAAGTTTAACATCCCGAGCGCCCAAATATTACCGAAGCAAAACAGCGCATTATAAACAATAACGAAATCGACGAAAGACTAGAAAGAGCGGAATATGATTTTGCCAAAGCTGCAGTAAAGCCGTCACAACTGGTTTTACGCTTGGTGGATAAGCTGTTTTCAAAGGACGTCTTAATGCGCTCTACCGTCCACGGCACAAAAGACTTTGATGCTCTTGACCAGAAGATTATAGCTGCGATAAAGGGTAAGCTTAGTTGACATATTGAAAACGCCGGTCTCTGACAACAAAACAAAGTATGTTTAGGCTGCTAAAACATACTGTTATGAACTTGAATATACCGTATTTTAAAAGAAAAAAACAACATAACATTACGTTTGTCTTATCATGACCTAAATATACTTAAAGGAGCTCAGTCGCGGTGTTTTGAGTTATTTTGGCCGGGTACAAAATTTCCATTTCACTGAAAGAAACCTGAAAATTAAGTAAATTGAAGATAAAAAGACACCAAAGAGATAATAATAAACCATAAAGGAACAAGGATGGTTAAGGATGGAGAATTTTCACAAAACTTATTCATAGTTTCTCTTTTTTTCCAGCGGAAGTTGTGCAGACATTCGGATACCAGTGCCGAAATTCTGGGGAGCTGAACAGGATGTGGGAAACTTGCAAAGTTAGCATCGGCAAGAGATGCCAAAACACCAGAAACAAAAATAGACAAGCTTAGGCATTTTTTTTTACCTCTCAACAATAGGCACAATGTTTCTATAGATCTAGGTTTGGGAATCTTTTTTTTTTTTTCACTTTTGCTGTTCTATTCTTGTATTTGTATTTGTATTTGGCAATAAATAGACAAGATTAAAATCCATGTTTCGTCATTATAATGTAATTACCACATTATATTGACGGCTAGTTGGTAGAAAATATATTCTCCTGTTGGGCCCCGCCAGGATATATTTTCTCCCAACTAGCCGTCAATACAATGCGGTAATGCCGTCTCTACCCTGTGTTTAGTTTGTATCACAATTTAACCATTTTTTGATAAAACTTTACTCGGCAAAGAAAAAGCCGAAGAATGTAGACAATTTATCTTCATGCAAACAGAAACTTCAAAAAGCGGTTTCTTTTGTGCACTTTCACTCGCGCAGTGACTCACAAAGCGACTACTTTGAATGATTATAACCAATAACTTGCCTTTCATCACCTACATAAAACCCCCTTTTAAATTAAATAGCTCGTAGACATGAACTAGTGTACACTTAAAGACGTCTGAACTGGAAAAGTTAAGTTTTTGTTTCATCCCAATACATGTACGTCTCGTTCGCCTGTTACAAACACACACACAACTCACTGAAGACTGGGACCTACCTTCCTTATATGGAGGGCAAACAATGGAATGAAATCCAAAATGGCGTTAGTCCATGAGGGAATTCGAGGGCGCATTTCTTGACGTTACCGGCGCACGCTAGGCATTCATTTTACGGCAGTGGAGGTTAACACCACGCCTCGACAGGAGACTCGACATGTTGAGTTGTTTGTGAATGATGAACGGCAAAGGAAAGTCGAAGGACTTCACGACAGAGGAGAATGTAAGCTTAGATAGAACGTTATTGACAGTCGAACTGGTAAGGGCATCACACTGTTGTATCTCTTCATACACAAACTATTGATCGAATAAACGTTAAGCTTGTAGGTTTTTGAAATATCTTGTGAATTCTTTTGAATAGTTTCATTCGGGTTGTGTTGACACTCAGCTTAATTGCTTAAGCTTAATTGTTTTGAAGGTCATCGAAGGGCTGTGTGTACAGTTGTCAGTTCCATTCATTCATAAATACCATACGCTTACCGACAATCAACGAAATATCGTTTCGGGATTGTGATTTTTCGTTTCGCTACGCGAATTTTCGTTTCATTTCTGGTGAAATCTCATCGAAATACCGTTCTTAGATTAGCGAATTTTCGTGTCGCTCAACGAATTTTCTTCGAAATATCGCCCGATAAATCACGATTCTTCGCTCGAAATTTCTACGATATTTCGCGGGAACAATAGCCGAATTTCGAGGAAATTCGTTTGCATTCTTTTTGCACAGTACTGTACAAAGTGAAAACAATAATTGAAATTGCTTGACATTTTTAAAGAAAGATCCACTGTTTTTCAGCAGAAATTCTATTATTAATAATTTATCATCTTGTGCCTGGCATGTTCAAATTTGGCTTTTTACTCTGCTTCAGTGACTTTATAGGCCAGGCACAGGCTGGAAGGTATTAAGACACGATTGGCAGACATCATTTGTCTGAAGAAGAGATCCAGAGGTATGCAATAGATGGAAATCGATGATCGAAAAACTAATCGATAAAATTAGTAAATTGGTATCGATTGGTATCGGTCAATCGACGATCAATCGATAACCAAACAAAAACCGTTCATCGATTGCTATCAATTGGCACAGCTGCAACCTCGAACCTGTCCGATCATCCGCCATTTTTAGGAAGCCCAAGGGCCAAAATTGTTAAAATAATTCCAACCCAGTCTTCTCAACGCAAAGAATATATCCCATTACACATGTACTCAAATTACTCACTTGCCTGTCATTGCCTTTCTGTGTCATTATATATGTCTACGCAAGAAGTCCAGGAAGAGGCTTTACTGAATATAAGGTGCATCGCCAAAGGCTATCATCTTTGCCATTTCGAGGTAAACATCCATAAACTGTTTACTGCTGACAAGAGGGGAGAATGCGGAAAAGTGTTTAAAGTTGCTAGCCAAGCAAGAACAGGAACAAACTTTAGAGTTGTCACAAGAAGACGGATACCTGTGGACAGGGCGTGGAAGAGACAGAAGAGTTCGTGCACGCGCACATTGAAAGCATGGCGGATTTGCTTTGATATTGAGTTCTGTCAGTTGAAAGATGGCTATAACTCACTAATGAGCTCGGGCACCCCAAATTTTTTTCCACTCATTTTAGTCAACTAATCATTAACTTTACGTGAGAAAAGACTGATCTAATTTCTATTGTTGAAAATTGAATAAATAAGGAAAATAGCAGCTGCACTGCTGTAGTCTTTTCTATTTTGCAGTTTGATAGCCATGGCAAGCAATTTGGTTCCAATATTTTAACAAGGATTCAGCTGTCTGTCAAAGTCAAACTTAAAAAGTTTATTTGTGTCCGACACAAGTATTGACAACACCGCAGTAAAATGCACTGCACATGAGTACAAATTTGAGCTTCCCGTCAATTACACATTTCTGGTTACGTATTAAAATCCAATGTAAACAAGATAAAATCCCGTACCGCAAAGTTTGAAAACTAAAAGTAAGAGTTAGCAGAAGAAAGTAGGGGAAAGGTTTCTCTCGTTAAAAAGTTCATTTTTCTTTTTAGTTTCAAGCGCTTGCACCAACAACAAAATATGAGAGAATTTCAGGCGCGTTTGCGCTCTACAAGAACAATTTTTTTCCACGTAGTTCTCCTTGTTGCGCTGGTTTTGTTGTGCAGTTCCTCCGCAGAAAAATGTGGAAAAGCCGACAAAAGCAGCTGTAAATGTGCAGGCAAAAAATATTTTCTGTCTGAAGATTTAGCCAGAGCTGCCCAACTCCAAGTGGGCTCAACAGTTTGCTGTGTCCATATGGACAAAATTTGGAGGAGCAACAACAGGTGCTCTGTTCCAAGAGAAGACCATTCGCGAGGCCTCAGGAAACAGCGAATTCCTGCGAGACTTTTTGCTGTCCTGGATGCCATAGGAGTGACATGTCATGGGTACAAGCCTGGTACACGGTAGTGCTACAAATGCTGGGCCAGAGTAGACAAAGAAACAAGATTTACCTCGCATCCTGACTACATGCTACCGGTGTTACGAACTACTGAACAGGCCAGTTAATTAGCCATCGCTTAATTATAATTGACACGCAGGTTCACACTGCCTTGGATTGCTGCAAAAATTTTCGGAATCTCCTAGCCCCTCTTTCAAAGATTTCAAAGATTTTTGTTGCAACAATAAACAAGTTGTTTGTATCAAACTTTGTAAAATTTGTGGCGAAATAGACACGATACCTAAAAATTCATTTTACATTAAATAGTTGATTATATTTCGTGTTAAATGATCTCAAGTCTTACGCATGTATGGTTCTCTACTAGGATGGAAATAAACAAACCTCACATGACAAACTTCAAAAGGTATTTATATAAAAATTATCTCTACTATTTTTTATTTTACTCCTCTTGACAACAGTACAGTACGGTCAATTGCTTCACTGAAATTCATTGTTGGGGTGCAGGTAGCAAAATGCTTCCTCAGGTGGTTCAGTCTAAAATTGGTATATTTTGGAAAGAAAAAGGTAGTCACAGAAGTTGGGAAATATTATTTTGAAAAATTAATGGCCAAACGAATTTAAAGGAAAATAATAATTTTACAGACCGCAAAACAAGCACTTTATGCCACTTGACGAACTTCTTTTTTCTAAGACCATAGTAAGTAGTGGTAAGACCAAACCCCTAAAATTGAACAAAATAATTTTGTCTGAAATTATATAATTACACATCACATATACTTATTGAAATTATGTAGTACTCCACTGTTGTCTCCACTCTGAGGATTCAGTTAGAGGGGTGTCCAGGAATCCTATGGACACCCACTTTTTGAAAAAAAAACAACAACAAAAATTCACCTACTCCATTTTTCATTTAGTGAGGGGATGTGTTTTTTGGACATCCAATTTTCAGTATCTGGATACAAACAAACTCATCACTAATATGTGTATTTCTTTCTTTTTTCATTTAGATCTTGCGGTTTACTCGCTCACCAATTTTAAGACTAGACAAGAACTTAAAGCAGCAACACAGCAGTAGTGAAGGCCTCCAAAAAGTTCAGAACCACTTCCAATTGCTGTTCCAAAGACTTAAATTTCCAGAAGAGGCTTGTGGAATAGACTTGCAGTACCCAAAAAGCCAGCAAACATCCATGGTGGAAATAAACATCATTTGGGGTGGTAAAAATAAATGGCTATGGTGAAGTTATAGTGGATAAAACAGTTTGGAACAGGATGGCAAAAGTAATCCATGACTTTACCCAACTATCAGGTTAGTATCACTTACCTGAAATGTAAAGATACATACAAGTCATACAAGATACAAGTATTTTGAAGGATAATTAATTGACATCATGATAATCCATGGCACACTGCAATAACACCACCACCAAAACTCGTTCAAACAGATCATCATTATTTACATGTATTGCACATGGTCCATTGGCAGACTAGCAATACAATATCATACATTTCATCATTGAGTTGAAGTCATCAAAAAGCACTAATGAGAAGGTTAGATTTAATTGTTTTGGCAATGATGTGGAAGAGGTTTCTGAAGAGTCTCTTGGCCAAAAACAATGCTGCGTCAGACTTGCTACAAACTATTTTTTCACAAGTATTCAAGTCATATCCTGTAAATGATTTGAAAAACTGATAATTATTGACTAGTGTCTTAGTTAACAATCAACATAACAGACTGTAATGTTGTTCAGGTGACCAGTAAGGGTAACAGACACCCTTTCAAGATTATATTTCTGATACAGGTATTGTACTTGTGCAATCCAGTAAGTAAGAGGATGTCTTAAGACCACCACATGACAGTGATTGACACAAGCAGGGAATCAAATATTTATAAATAAATGAAATAAATAAAGTTATTTCAATAATTTATTTCAATAATTAAAATAAATATTTACATTTTCTTTCATTTTCAGAAAATTCATTTGACCAGCTGATCGGAAAATTTCAGATATCCTTGCAACATCATTATGAAAGCAGTGATGCTGTACCACTTTATGATCCTGGACAGATAAAAGAGTTTGCAGACAAAAGTGCTCCTGGTCTTTTCAATGTCATTTTGCAGTCTATTCTTTGGGAAGATCCAAGATTGAGTGAAGAACACTGTGTATTACAGGAAAAAAGAACTGTTGTTTTGTTGCACATAATAGCATATTTCAGGTACTTTGCCCTTTTTGGTCTTTATTTAAGTACATGTATTTAAAATACAAGTCTCCTTGAAAGACCATAAGGTCACTCAGTTTAAAAAGTCTGTTTAATTAATTACTGCATGTTTCTTAACTAGAACAGCAGATACAGCTTTACCCCAATATAAATGTCAGTTCTATTATAATTATAACAAAGTAAGATAACTACAGTAGATGTTTTACCTTTCTTCACATTTAACCCTTTGAAAAGTAAGGACATAAAAGTGGTTCCAGTGACCTAACTTGCAATAATATAATTCTTTTTATAGATCTCAGAAAACAAATACACCTCAAAGAGAAGAGGGATTATTTATCCAGCAACATGGGGCATCCAGAGATGTTATCAATTCTGGAAGAATTTTAGGTTTCAGCACAAACCCAAGGGATGTGGATGGTCAAAAAAGCAGGCTCCTCAGGGACCAGCCAATGTTTGTAAACCTTCAGATTTCAAATGCACTTCAAGTGAGTTTAAAGTGGTTTAAAATTTGAAAGCTATAACTTTAAGTACTGTAAATTAAAAACTTGTCCAGTTAGTTGAACAGTCTTTTGAATACATATGGATAGGCTAGCAAAACAGTAGACCAAGAAGGAAATACTAGGTTATTGTAAGATAGAAAATCATATTAGTCAATGAAATGATTGTAAATATTACTAAATTTATTGTTTCAAATGAAATCAGTGAGTTACTACACAGGTCTGATGGTGTTCTGCCAGAAAAGATACAAGTAAAAAGTAAAAAGTAAAAAGGCAGTGACTTAAAATGTGGATGATTCCACTAAAGAGGTGTCCACCTACAGTCCACTGTATGCATATTCACACATAAAAGCAAATTTTACAGTAAAAATACTGACAGATATTATTTTGATCATTGTTTACAGGACAAGAGCTTAATGATTTACCTGTTGGATGACTTTCACAATGTCCAAACTGTAAGACTGCGAGGTACTAACATGAAACTTTCCCTTGCTACACACATGGCATCATATATCTGTTGGACATTCACCAAAGTGTACCTGCTATTCTTCTTCCTTCCGACAAGTCAAAAATTCATAGAATTGTTACAGTCAACTGCAAAGGTCAAAACAAGCAATGTAGAGGAGGAATTGATACCAACTATCTTTCCCAACTTCTAAAAGACTGCAGTGGTCCACTCAAGTTAACATTTCTAGTAAGTTTAAGTGATCATTTCCGGTCACTGAAGCTGAGGGACATCCAAGCACAGTTGATGGAATTTAGGTATTGAACATAAAAATATTTAGTAGCACTACATGCACTTGCATACTGGTATACTGAATGCAAAATCAATCTTGCCATAACAAGGGACACAAAAACAAGAAGAAAGTCTTGCTTTCAGTGAAAATATCTACTTGCTTAAAAATATTCAGGGTCTGAACAGTATGGATATAGTTTGTCTAACAATATTTCACCTGTTGTTATCAAAGAACCACATCTTCAAATCTTTCTTTCTCGACAGAGTTTATGCGGGAAGATCAAATGATGACCTCAGCCATTTGACTTCAAGTGTACTGATGGATGAGTTTGAGCAGTCTTTAAAAAGCAAGGAGGACTACATGAATGCTCTGTCACACTCCTTTGAAGTTGCTCTCCAACTTAAAGTTTACCTTCAGAAGTATGCTCTTCCAGCCTCTTCCACCGCCCCCAACGCGGTTTTACTTCAAAAAACTGATTGTACTGGCAGTTAATGAAGATTCAGCTTTGCTTTCAATGGTTCCAGAACAAGGTCCCTCCCATGTGACTTTAAATGTTCAGGAGGATATCATGCAAATTTATCACTTTGTGCTGTCCCATGTCTACTGAGAAACATTTGGATCTGAGCAGGTCAGTTCCTCCATCTCCACTGATAATGCTGCTGAGATAAGTAAATCTGTCTGTGTAAGGAAGCTCTTCATTATCAATCTGGACTGGTCGTGTGTTGATAGTATTCAGTGCCATAATTTCAGTCTTTTTGCTGCTGATGTTAAGGCCAACTTGCTTTGCAAAGGTGTTAAGGCGTTGCGTCTTCTCTTGAATGTGCTTGTGGGTGTGTGATAGTAAGGCAAGATCATCAGCATAATCCAGGTCTTCCAAGTAGGAAAAAGGTGTCCATCTAAAGCCCCTGATCTGATCCTCAGCGGTACACCACATGATCCAGTCCACAACAAGGTTGAAAAGTAATGTGGACAAGACGCACCCCTGCCTGACACTAGTGTGGACTTCAAATAAGATGTCACCATCGCCAACACAGCAGGTAAAGTTGTCATAGAAACTTTTGATGATCTCAGCAAGGTGGGAGGGGATTCTATACGCTCGTAATATCTTCCAGAGGCTGTGTCGATGCACACTATCAAAGGCTTTGGCAAAATCTACAAACTTCGCATAGAGAGTTCGCTGCCATTCAGTACTCTGTTCAATAATATTTCTCAGCGTGAAAATATGATCGATACATCCCTTTCCTCTCCTGAAACCTGCCTGTTCCTCGTAGAGTTTAAGGTCCACAGCCAGTGATAGGCGCTTCATGATGACTTTCGCTAGGATCTTACTAGGAGTGGATAATAGTATAATGCCATGCCAGTTGCTGCATTCAGAGAGAGCTCCTTTCTTTGGTATCTTGATGATGATACCCTCATTCCAGTCATCAGAGATTTTCCTTCTGTCCCATATGGTGTTAAAAAGTGGCTGCAAGATGTTTGCAGTGGTCACAGCGTCTGCCTTGAACAGTTCAGCATTGAGGCGGTCTTTGCCAGGTGCCTTGTGGTTTTTTAGAGAATTAATGGCTGCAATGATCTCTTCTTTCTTTGGCGGTCCAATGCCAACACATAGGTCCTCCTCAGCTTCTGGTATATCAGGCTCCTCTTCTGGTGCTGGTCTGTTGAGGACTTCCTTGAAATGTTCTACCCAACGTGTTTCTTGGTCTTTCTCAGTGGTGAGGAGCTGTCCTTGTTTATCTCGTATGGGGGCATTTCTGCTGCCATTATATTTTCCACAGATCAATTTAGTAACTTTATAGACATTTCTCTGCTCTCCCTTTTTTGCCGCTTCCTCTGCTTCCTTTGCCAGCTCTTCCATATATGCCCTTTTGTCGGTTCGGATCTCCCTCTTGACATGCCTGTTGGTTTCTGTGTACGCCCCCATATACCTCTCTCGGAGTCTGGCTGATCTGCTGTCATTTTTCTTCTTCTTCAGCTGATGTCTTTCCTCAATAACCTGCCACGTGTCTGGTGTAATCCATTCTTTCTTTTTTTTAGTCTTCTGCATCCCCAGGCAGGTTTTACTTGCTTCATCAAAGATGTTCCTCACTTGCATCCACTGTTGATTTACAGCGTCTTCATCTTCATTGTCTCGCTCGTCTATGTTACTCAGGGCTTGGAACCTGTTCCTCAGCTGTAGGACAAAGGCTTTCTTAGTCCTAGGGTCTTGTAGTCTGCTGATGTCATATCTAGGGGTGGTGTGTTTGTTTGGTCCAGCTGCTCAGAGTTTCAATCTCACCTTTGCAGTCACAAGATGGTGATCGCTGCTTACATCAGCCCCTCTTTTTACTCTTACGTCAAGCAGGGAGCGGCGCCACATGCTGTTAACCATGAGATGGTCTATTTGGTTTTGATCCCTCCCATTTGGGGATGTCCAGGTGAGTTTGTGAATGTTGCGATGCGGGAATAAAGTTCCACCAATGATCATGTTATTGAATGCACACCATTCTACCAGCCTCTCTCCATTGTCATTCTGCAGTCCACATCCTTCTCTTCCCATTACCCTTTCAAAATTCATGTTGTCTGAGCCAACCTTAGCATTAAGGTCACCCATCACCAGCAGGAGGTCCCTACGATGGACGTTCTCAAGTGTCGCTTGCAGCTGCTCATAGAAGGCTTCTTTATCTCTGTCGTTGCTGTCATTAGTAGGTGCATAGCATTGTATGATGGACAAGTTAGTCTGCCTACCCTTTAATCGTGCTTGAATAATCCTGCTGTTAACTGGCTTCCACTCCATTAAATACTTTTCCATTCCTTTCTTCATGATGATTGCAACTCCCTCGTGATGTAGATAATCTTCTCTCCCAGAGTAGAGAACTGTCTCCCCTGTTGTTGTCTTCATTCTCCCAGATTTTGTCCATCTACTCTCACTTATGCCTAAGATATCAAGTTTGTAACACTTCATTTCAGCAATGACCTGCGCCATCCTACCTAGCTCATACATTGTTCGCACATTCCAAAAGCCAATCAGTGTTGTTGTTTTAGCACTGATGGCTCCCGTTGACAGTGGCTTCCTTTCAGCTTTGGCCATTGTCAGTCATTCGAATCCTATTACCTGTAGAGTTTCTGGTGTTTTCACTCTCGGCATTCACTGCTGCCCATGGCATGGATTCTGGGGGCTCGTGCTGCACAGATGATTCATGTAAGTGACACGTTGCTGTAAGTTACACGTTGCTCTTTGTCTGGCCCCTAACCTTCGGCCTATCTGGCATGGGTGGCCCTACCAGGACCTCGAGAGGTCCAGTCAGCATAGCTCTCAGGCTCACTGGAGCACGCAAGCCCCCCCCCCCTCCCCCCCACCACAACAAGGTGGCAATCTAATTCAGGGGAGTTGTTTGAACATTGCTGATGGAATTTGTACATTATTGTTGTAGTTTCTTGCTGCCATAAAATCACAATTTACAGTGTTACAATTTTGTGACTCTTGAACTGACAAATAATACAGAATAAAATTTAACATTTTATCACAAACATGTACTTTGCCATTTTCAAGTTATAAAATGGATAATTTTTTACGTATTTTGCAATGCAAAAGACATGGATTAAATCAACGTAAGGGCAAACTGTAATAATTATTATAAACAGTTCTAAGGTGTTCTAAATAATTATCAGCTGAAAAGCTGATGTGCAGATATACAGTCTTAAATTGAACACCTGTTCAAATGGGTTATTCCAGAAAAAATACACACACCCCCAACAGATGGCAAACTGGAAATTCTTGCGGGAGGGGGGGTTGATGGCTTGGGAAATCTGGGCAGGAGGGGGGGATCTGAACCTAAAAATTCTTCTTTGGGGGTCACTTTTAACTTTAACCTCGATCGATATATTTTAACCTCTTAAAAAAGAACTTTGCAATGGGAAATCTTGTAGTCTTTCAGTTTATAGTGTTCTTACCTCAATCATGAAGAACGAGTGCGTCGATAAATGGATTACGACTGCTTTACAATAGGATAAAACACCGTTGACTGAACACGCAACGCCTGGAACATTTTTACGGTACCCAGGCCACCAGCGCCTGTGCTTTGTAACATCCTCAAAAATGCGAAGAAAAGACAATTTAGGTTGGGAGTCAGTTGTACTGTACTGTTTTATTCAGGCAACCCAAGAACTCGTTTTGCTGGCTAACATGCATATGCACAATTTGCGTATAATTTCTTTCTTATCTCTTACAATGTGTAACTGTAAAATCGTGGTGATGAATTTGCTTGTAGAATTGGGAATCTAAACGACCTCACAAGAGCAGAACTTGTTTATAAACAAATATACTTATTTTGGCATTGTTAAGTTCTTCAAGTATTTCACATTGAAGATTCCTCATTGGATCTACAAGAATTTTAAGCAGTTTTATCTAGGCTGCTGGCACTTTATTATCCGTGCCTTACGATCGATATGGTAACAGACAAGTTTATGGAAGCCAGAACGTGAGCACTACACATGAAAACTTGAACGCTTGAAAGAAAGGCAAGAGTTCCAGTTGACCTACAGACCCATAAAGGTAACGAAATTTAAAATTAGTCTAGTTCGAAAAGCTTTCTTAATAAGCTTAAGTAAATGTCACACTAACAGTCATAACAACAGGAACTCAATCTTGTAAACACGTGCCAATGTAGGCCGTGTTGTTACCGAAAACTGAAATTATAGTTTTTATTTATAATCACCTTAAGGACTTTTTTCGCTGTAATTTTTCTTACATTTACATAATTTTTAAGACTTACGAATTTCTTATCTTGTACATTTGTTGTGGTAGAGAAAAAGGCAAATGGTGTTTTAGGGGAGAGTGTGAGATCACTCAAACGTTAAACACGATCGTTTGAATATCGTAATCTGATTCAAAAAATGTTGAAATTTAACCCGCAAAATTCGCAATATTCGCCGAGCTTTTAAAATTATAATAAAAAGGGATCTTTTGGATGAAATGTTATGTCTTTTCTATTGCCTGTTGTTTCCAGTTAGGGCCTTTAAAAGAAAAATGGAAATCTGGGCGCGAGGGGGGGTCCTTGAGCTTGGAAATCCAGGCGGGAGGGGGGCTCTAGCGGTCTGGAAAATCCAGTAAGAGGGGGGGTCAAAAATGCTTGCCATCCGTCGGGGAGGGGGGTGTATTTTTTCTGGAATAACCCAATTAGTCTAACAAACTTTACAAGATCCTTCAAAGAATCCTATAAGATCTTTAAAAGATACTCATCTAAGATCTTCAAGGATCCTAGCAAAGATTACCTGAGAGGTCTTTGCAAGATTGTGACCAAACCCTTGAATATCGTGGAGGATCTTAGCAAAAATCTTTGCAAGATCCTTCAAAAAATTCCCTAAAGAACTTTCAAAGATCCTCATTGAATCTTCAAGGATCTTGAAGGATCCTAGCAAATTAAAGGTCCTGTTAGAATCTTACCAAGGATCTTTGCAAGATCTTGATCAAATCCTTGAAGATCTTGACAGACCTTGGCAAAGATCTTTTTAAGATCCTTCAAAAGATTCCTTAAAGATCTTTCAAAGATCCTCATTGAATCCTCGAGGATCTTGAAGGGTCCTAGCAAAGATCCTGTTTAAGGATCTTACCAAGGATCATTGCAAGATCTTGATCAAATCCTTGAAGATCTTGAAGGATCTTAACAAAGATCTTTGCAAGATCCTTCAAAAGATTCCTTAAAGATCTTTGAAAGATCCTCGTAGAATCCTCAAGGATCTGGAAGGATCCTAGCAAAGATCCTATTTAAGGATCTTACCAAGGATCTTTGCAAGATCTTGATCAAATCCTTGAAGATCTTGAAGCCTAGCAAAGATCTTTGCAAGATCCTTCAAAAGATTCTTCAAAGATCTTTGAAAGATCTTCACTGAACCTCAAAGATCTTGAAGGATCTTAGCAAAGATCCTTGAAAGATCTTTACATCAAAGATAGCTTTGAATATCTTTCAAAGATCTTTAAAAGATCCTTAAAAGATCCTTAAAAGATCCCTATCTTTAAGGATCTTTGTCAGGTCCTTGAAAATCTTCAAAGATCCTGTGAGGATTTTCACAAGGGTAGAATAGATTAGAATAGAATAGTACAGCAAATAAGTAAAAAAAAAAAACAGCACAGAAAAGACCATGACAAGACAAAAAGGCAAAGCAGAACAGAATAGAACAAAATGGAATAGCATAGAAAAGCATAGAATAGAAGAGAATAGCATATAATAGAAAGGAATAGAATAGCATAGCATAGTAGAATAGAATACAACTGATAGCGCACAATAGAATAGCATAACATATAGAATAGAATAGAATAGTTCTGGAAAGAAGAGAAAATAACACTACAGAAAAGATTACAAGAGGACAATTACAAGAAGAGGGAATAAAGTTCATCTGTAAACAAATAATGCAATATTACTCAGAGGTTAAGCCCATCTAGTGGTCAGTAATAACACAGAAGAATTATGAAATCAAAGAGCGTAACAAAGTAATGGAAATCAGAAGATTATAGTGCATTAAAAACAAAAAATATCAGAGAATTAATATAAAAGAAAATCTTTACCTTTCAAATTTAGTGAATGAAATAAAACAAAATATGCATTGGGTTAGAAAAGGAAAGACAGTTCACAGTGTACTGAACAAAACAACAAGTTTTGATGATTTTGATTGAAGATAGAGTAAAGGAGTAAGAAATAAAATTGAAAGATACAGAGAAGAAAAGAATGAAGCTATAGTACAGCTCAATGAAAGGTAACAGAAGTCAAGATAAGAGTGCTACAATATTGTAATATGTCATATGGGATACGGATAAACAATGATGCTAAAAAGAATTGGGTCTGAGAACAGGGATTGTGACGTGAGTCCTCTTATTAAGAGGTGTTCCTATACACAAACAGTAACAAGAAGACAATCTAAATGGGATGTAATAAAAAAATATAGAGTGCAAAATAGCTACTCACTCATTTTCAGTGATGCATGTGCCTAGCCGCTCTCATGAATACTTCTTCTGTTGGGGCAAAGATTGCAGATTAACCAGAGGCTTAACTGAATGCATAAGCATTCTAAAATATATTTAACTGGAAATTACATTTCTTAATCAACAACTGATCAAACTTACTTGCTCGATCTAAACCCAGCACGTCCTTTAACAAAAATTAGACTTTAAACTTAAGCAAAAATGTTAAAATAACAGTCCAAAATAACCACTGATTGTTTTCTTTCTCAACACCACCAGTAGATACTGAGGCCTGCCAACCGAACGAAATGTTGACGATTCTTGTTGAGATCACCTCATTCGTTTTAAAGCTGAAAGAGTACAAGTGGAGAATATTTACAATGTCGCTCGCAACTACCTTTGTTAGCTCCCTCCTATTTTTCTGAGACTGTGGGGCAGACTTCCAAAAGACTTGCAAGGACGGTATAAAACGTGGATCCCTCAATCTGGACCCCCTACTGGACCCCCTTTTGGACCCCATCTGGACCCCTTCTGGACCCCCTTCTGGACCCCCATTTGGACCCCCATCTGGACCCCCTATTCTTTCTTCCAGAAAATACAGGCTCCTGATTTAAATAATTAAACTTAGAACATAACATGATGAAGTCTATTTAATCAGTGAGCAAGATGTGAAGAAATAAATGAATTCACGCAGCTCGTTCCCAGATTAAGCGGTCCAGGTTCAAGCCCTGGCCGGGGACACTGTGTTGTGTTCTTGGGCAAGGCACTTAACTCTCACAGTGCTTCTCTCCACCCAGGAGTATAAATGGGTACCAGCGAATTGTTGGGGAAACCTAACAAATTGAGGGGGAGTGACCTGGGATGAACTAGCATCCCGTCCAGGGGAAGTAAAAATACTCCTCGCCGCTTCTTTCTACAGAAACCGGGATAAGCTCCGGCAGCTATGAGCCAGTTGTCTCCAAGGCTTCACACTTTGTGTCTAGAATAATATAATGGCTGTGGCCACACTATGAGAGTTGACGGGGTTATATTTCTAATTAATCAATTACAATTAACCGTGTTACCAAAAAATCGTGAGTGCATGGCCGCTATTCTCAGCTGGGTTAACGGTTACCATGGAAATTAATTGAAGAACAATATATTTTTTAACCAACTTAGGTTAAATTCAAACTACCTTTCTGCTTGGTCTAACCCAGGTTAGTTATCTCTTATCCGCACTGTGCATTGGCTTTTTCGTGAAATGTGTCAGTTATCATGGTCTGTGAGATGTTGTTCACTTAAAGGCATAAACAAGTGCATAATCTTCTCCTGAACATGGCGAGTGATAACAACAGTTTGAAACAGTTGTATTACTAAAGCGGATTTTTGTTTTTTTTTTCCTACGATGTGTCAGCTATACCATATCAGTCAAGCTTGCAAGGAACCATGGCCTGAACAGGAAGCGCTTATATTCACCTTAGGAGAAATTTTAATCGACCTCCGCAAAGAACAAAGGAGTACGTAAGGGAAGCGGCAGTTTGTTAAAGTGGCAAGAAATGCAGATGAATGAATGAATTCGTGAACAGTTTTAAGTGACGTGCATTTTCCAAACATAACAGCTGTGGACCGAGAGCGTTTCACAGTTTCTAGATCTTATAATTCACGCGCGCTTCTCTATCGATAAAGATGCTCCGAAGCAAGTGTTTCTTTTTGTCATAAATAAAAGAATACGCAAAATTCTTAGTGAAAGGACTCGATGTTCATTCGGAGGTGCTCTCTATAAAAGCCTAGGTATAAAAGTCATGCATGGCAGGATTCCCGTCAAATTCGAGGACCATTCATTCGACGGCAGTGGAGAGCGTCTTAAACCGTGAAGAGGTCTATTCAGTGAACTTTGTTAAATAAGCTTCAAGGGTAAGTGAAGAAAGTAATGCACTAAGCTGTCTTAATTAACATTTAGAAATATCCCCCAAGAATATACAATCCAACTGCCACACAAACCTAATATTTTTCACATTCCACTGCCCGCAGCCGTCTTGTTTCAAAAATGGATATCAAAATACATGATAATCAGACGGCACTACCACGTTAAAGATTTTATACTTGAGCTGACATGATACAAGAGTTTGCAAGCGGGTGGTACACTGCCTCGACTTGCAACAGAAATTCAGTTTGATAGATTAGTGCATCAGGGCTTTTCACAACACGTATTCAGCCCTCTAATATTAATTTTGCGTCTATTCATTACCCATTTCCATCAGTTCTTGGTGCAGAAAATCCGTCCTTTCGTCTTCTCAAGCGAGCCGAAGTTTTGAACGTCGATCAGTACTAGGTACGGCGTCGTAGCCTTGAATTCCGAGAAATACAGAAATAATGTAATGTGATATCTGATCGAAAGGAAAGGCTTTTCTCGGGAAATGTACTTTGTACCCGGAAGGCAACACGACACCTGGGGTGCTTACCATTATGCCAAACCGACCGGTCAGAGATCAGTGGGAATACCCGAGGAAAATGAGGGTGCTTACCATTTGTCAGAATAAACCGGTTGGGATGACCGTTGTATAATGGTAAGGGTTTTTCCAAAATCAGCAACCTAACCGAACGAGATGGCGCTTACCATTTGCAATTCGATTTCTCGTAATTGTTTTCGGCTGATGAGAGACTGGAAACTGGAACATTTACCAAATGGTAAGGAAATTTCCGCCGTTCCGTTCCGAACGGAAAAAGAGGACTGCCTCTGAACGTAGTCTACAATTTCCGAACGGATTTTCCGGAAAATTACTGTTCCATTTGACTTTCAACCGAAATTTCCGGATTTTTTTGCTAAATGGTAAGCCCCCTTTGGCATAATGGAAAGCACCCCTGGCTTGTGACTATGCATTAGCGTAATTCCTTACAATGTCTAGGTCCCACATTGATCCATTTTCAAGATTCGCATTAACACAAAATATTTCTGTCGTGCATTTATAAACAAATTGATTATGCGTTGTTGTGGTGGAATACTAAGGAAAAGTATATAAGTCGACATAATGAAATGATCTTATGAAAAGAAACGTAGGGTGCGTTTTTTGAGGAAATCCAAATCCGGATTTCTGAATGCAAAAACGGATTTTGCGTTTTTTTGTTTTTTTTTTTTATTTATCTTTTTTTCGGTGAAATCCAAAAATGCATCATGAATCCATAAAATCCACACTCCGAGTGGATTCTTCGGTTCTTCTCCCTGATCCGAATGATCTGGATCATCCCAAAAAACGCAGCCGTAATCTTTAGCAACCTAAGGACATTCGATTCCGATGAGACATGCTTCACCTCTTTGATCTCCTGGCAGAAGGAACTATACCATGCCTCGAACTGCTGCCCGCTAAAATTTCCACTTTACCTCCCTGATATCTGTTTGTTTCTTGGCCTTTTCGGTTTCTCGGAAAAATCCGCCCCCTTACTTCGAAGCCGGCTGAAGCAAATTCCACAGCTTTCTGAGAAACCTTGGAATTATTATGCAAATTTACGTCACGCACCATTTCTCGGAAACTAGACAATATTTGAATCCTTTCCAATCGAATGGTCACCATTCACCAGTAATTTAGCAGGAAACGCTGTCTTCTGGTTTTGAAGGGGGAAGTATTTCGTCAAAATTGCAAATAAGGAAATACTCGACAGTCGATGTAAATTTCCAGAACTATCAAGATTCTGTTTCAGCTTAAATTCTGAGCTAAAAAATAGCCAAAGATACGTGTGTAACCTTTCACAAACATGATTGCCAAAGACATGCATTCAAAGTCTCACAACACAGGAAACGACAATTTAAGTACTTGTTAGGACGCTTTTGTTGCTCTGGTTTGCTCGCTCAGAAAGCAGATCACCTATCAAATTATCTGCCTAACCGATCGATTTTCACGTATTTTGCTCCTCAGCGAAAAGGCTTTATCATGCTCGAATCCTTATGCAAATTTAAGCCAAACAATCCAAAAATTACTATTTACATGTCTGGAAGCGGGTCTTTCTTACACGTGGTATTTATCTACTTTGTATGGAGAAAACAATAAATAAATCAATATAAATAAATAAGGCGGATCTGATACTTAAGAAATTTTCCGAGACAATCTGAAGGGAAAGATTACCTAGTGTGACTGTGGCTACATGTACAGCGCCTGTAAAGCCTGGCTCACACTAGCCACATAACGACATGACGACATCATTATAACGACGTGAAAAAGGACGTTATCTGGGTGCAAAAAGGATGTTATGTTTGCAGTGTGAACATACAGGCATAATGACATATTTAATATCAACATAACAGCATGAACGTAACGGCATAAAGATAAAAGTGATCTTTTCTTTGTGTGACCAATGTATGTCGTGATGTCGTTATGCCGCTAGTGTGAACCAGGCTTAACAACACGAATTTCCTTATCACTGTCACATCATGGCTACGACAAATTACCATCTTGCATTTTGTCAGTAAAATTTGTCCTTTTATATCGATTTCTCGGTAAGCCTGAGCCTCAAAATTCCGAGAAATACGGCAACATTCATTACGATATCTTGGGAAAATCAAATATGCCGTCTATCCAGAAGGTAAGAGGCTGCCCGGCACTCCATCAGCATCAATGTCCAATCGGGTGATTCTTAGACTTTTCATCTCTTACGCTGTGAACGTTTTCGACTCATCGCTATTAAATGAACTGGGAAAGAACGGAAACGACCGCATTTCATGTATCTATTTCAACTTTGCATGGTCAGACCAAAATGCTTCCAAAAGGCGTTTCTGAATTTTGCTTGGTTATAATCATGTAGAAAAATGTCTTCGTTGTCGCTTAGTTATGACGGGCTTGTGCCTTCAGTAGCTTATAGTACAGATCATGCCCATGAAGCACGATCTGCGATCCACATAAAAATCATAAATATGTGCTGTTGCTTCGATAACGACGGACGATAACAAGGTCTATTCTCAACCAGACATAGTATTTTCAAGGTTTGGTCGCTTTTAGCAAGTGACAACAGTAAACTAAATATATATACAGCTAACTGTTTGGTCAAAACTTCCTCCCAACCTCAGTATTGTCCACTTATGTTCCATATCGTCCTTCTGGAAAAGATCTGCTCGCTTTCTCTACAGAACCAAGCAAAGTTTGGAAACCTGATCAGAAGACCTGATATCTTGCTTACTGCATGAAACCTAATCCAAGGCCTTCCGAGATATCATGAATTATGCGCGGTCGAGCGATCAGGTTGCCGTATTTCTTGGAAACCGGGCAATCAGACTATTCGAAATTATCCCACTCATAATACCGACAATCTTGGACAAAACTCGTTAAGAAAATACCACATCTTATGATCAAAAAACCGATTGCAGTAGATGTGGACAGCAAAGTACTTAAGAGTGCCTGCCTGTAAATATCAGACAAATTCTTAATTTCGCGGCAAGAGTCGAAAATTCGATTTCGCTCATATTCTTATGGTAGATAGGCTAGGGCATGACAAAAACTACTGGATAGTTTTTTGGCAAAATATCCTTTTATTTCAAAGAAATATGCAAATTACCAAACTCCGTTAAAATCGTCATTTGACGCACCATCTTATTACACAAGTTTGAGAGCCTCGCATGCAAAACCACGTCATTCTTCCGTCTATAAAACACTCAAATATTTTTGTGCAATGTTTAAATGCGTACTGGGTTGATTTTAGGGAATGTTGCGTTGTCTTTTTGGGTGCAAAATAATTAAATTTCGAAGACATGTATTTCATTCACTTAAAAGTACTTCGTGAATATAATTAATTTTCACCATGTGCGAAACCTTCAAATGGATCAAGCTTCTGGTGGTTGAATCGCAGAAGAATGGTCTACAGATTCCTGTAAAAATGTCTTTGGGCAAATGATTGTGAGCGACGCGAGAGCTTTTCAAAGTACGTCAAAAATGCAAATATTTAGCTAAACTCCAGAATGCCCGGCCACTTATTAGCATCTCATTGAATAAGAATAGCAACTATTGTAAACCAAGCTGAAGTTGTCTGCCAATTCACTGCCAATTCGACCGGCTGAAACTGTCTGCCAATTCGATTTAAAATTCAGTAGTGGAAATTACAACATAAAATCATTTAAATATCTTTACCAATTGCTCAAAAACAATTTCTAGCTGCATTGAAAGCTATTAATTTGCGCAAACGCTCACGTAAATTTGTAAAAAGATGCTGTAAATATCCTTTGTTCAGAAGTGAATAACTCGTTGCGTGCCTTTTCAATTGACATCAACGTGGTATCGTTTGAAAGCTTACCGTCTTATTTCTCCATCTCAACGGCTTCTACACCCATCTCAACGCAATTACTATCGAAAAATTGCACCCGAACATCGTGCTTTCATAACATACACACTTGTACTGGCTTTTCCGGAAGTGAATAACTCGTCGCGTGACTTTTCAATTGACACCAACTTGGTATCATTTTAAAACTTACCGTCTTATTAGTCCATCTCAACGGCTTCTACACCCATCTCAACGCAATTACTATCGAAAAATTGCACCCGAACATCGTGCTTTCATAACATACACACTTGTACTGGCTTTTCCGGAAGTGAATAACTCGTCGCGTGACTTTTCAATTGACACCAACTTGGTATCATTTTAAAGCTTACCGTCTTATTAGTCCATCTCAACGGCTTCTACACCCATCTCAACGCAATTACTATCGAAAAATTGCACCCGAACATCGTGCTTTCATAACATACACACTTGTACTGGCTTTTCCGGAAGTGAATAACTCGTCGCGTGACTTTTCAATTGACACCAACTTGGTATCATTTTAAAGCTTACCGTATTGTAAGTCCATCTCAACGGCTTCTACACCCATCTCAACGCAATTACTATCGAAAAATTTCACCCGAACATCGTGCTTTAATAACACACACACTTGTACTGGCTTTTCCGGAAGTGAATAACTCGTCGCGTGACTTTTCAATTGACACCAACTTGGTATCATTTTAAAGCTTACCGTATTGTAAGTCCATCTCAACGGCTTCTACACCCATCTCAACGCAATTACTATCGAAAAATTTCACCCGAACATCGTGCTTTAATAACACACACACTTGTACTGGCTTTTCCGGAAGTGAATAACTCGTCACGTGACGTTTCAATTGACAGCAACTTGGTATCATTTTAAAGCTTACCGTATTGTAAGTCCATCTCAACGGCTTCTACACCCATCTCAACCCAATTAATTTTTAAAAGAAAAGCACATGATCTTTCCAGGCATATTTAAGATTTCCATCGCATGGCTTGTTGAGTTTCAAGACAAAATGGAAACCGTACTAATTAGCGGTATCCACGTTGCTGTTTGTAATCAGTATTAGTGGAAATAGCGTGAGATGTTGATTACGAAACTTGGGAAAAGAACATTATCATCAACGACCATCAACCGTGGGCTTTCAGCTGACAGGAGCGAAAACGATTGATGCCACCGCCGCCCTAAATCAGTTGTTTACCTTGCCATTTGACCGACGATTGTTATCATACAGGCATTCCCATTGCCAACATCGCTATCGATGAAAACTAAAAATTCAACATTTGTGATAACGTTAAATAAGTTTATCTTCTTTTACTTACAAGTTTATTATGTTTCCACAGGGGAAAGCGCGGTTCTCATTTTTTTTTCATTTTTTTTTAAATTATACCTTTGGTTGTCTAATTAAATTGACCGTCAACGTTTATTCTTATTTCTATCGGGAACAACATACTTTGGTAAATTGTCCATTCAAGTGTCCTCTTTAATTGTTCTGTTAAAACACAAATACTTTCACCAACCAAAATAAATAAAATCAGAAATCTACCGAACTGTTTGTCTTTCCGTTGTTGGATGCAATGTTAAAGAGTAATCGAAGCAAGCAAGCACACGAATGACAATAATGTAAAGAATAAGGAATGTCCACTTGATTGCCGGATTCGGACACAGGCGGCCCAAGCTCTCAATGTTATCCTTTTTTTTCTTTTTCCTTTTTATGCGAACATTCAGGCTAACGTGACGTATGGCGTGTACTATTACATAACGACCGAATTTGACCACGCGAAACATGACTCTCGCCTTGCAGTATATGGAGGTGTTGTGTTACAACGGTTTGAATTTATAAAGGTTTGTATGGGAATGCAACGGCTTTGCTTGAAAAGCCAATTATTCTGATATTTTGTGAATAAAATCAACTTACCCTGTTGCTGTGTTGTGTTCTTTGTTGTTTGCCAGCTCCTCAGGCCGATCTAACGCGATTTCGGCGAGTTATTGTTCTGTGGGTTTCCACTATTAAAAGAAAGACAAGGCCGGACACTGATTTCCGGAGTGCCCGCCGCTCCAGGCGAATAAATCCACTGAAAATAACCCTGCCGGCTCAATTTCTCCGTAGAATCGAAGAAGAGATGTTGAAGTTCCATGTCAGTTCACTCGCTACGCGATTCCGTCCACAACGCCTTCGCTACGAAACATTTATTTCCAGATTGCTTCGCTCGCAAAGTCGAAAACAGCCGTGTCACAAAAGTTAGGACACTTTTGCGGTTCGCATAGTACGTTGGGTCACTATAATTAGCCCGACCGAGGGTAGACAGCAACGATTTGTCAACACGCAAACCAATATGCTCCCCGGGTACCCTCGTGATTTATTTGACAAACCCACCAAGACGCGCATTGTAATCGGAAGGTTATGGCCTTCGGCGGCAAACTTCAAGATTTCTTGCTGATCGCCATTCAATTGAATCCTGAAAATGCCACCGGAAAAATTCGAAGCCATTACAATCGAGCAAAATCGCGAGGTGCGAAAAACATGTGCGAATTTGTGCGAACGTCAAAATTACGCGTTCAAAAGCACAAAATAAAACTGAAAACAATGTACTTACATCATAAAAAAGAAGAACTAAAACTTTCTACTACCACATGGCGCTTAGAAATAAGATTTTTCTAAGAATACTGAAAAGGATAAGCTGAAGAATTGCTGACTGGATGCAATGGGTTTCCTCTGACTTCGTGAGATCTTTCATTTGTAAACACGACTCGACTTGATTTTGATTGGTCGATGATAACAATGCGCGTCTTGGTGGGTTTGTCAAATAAATCACGAGGGTACCCGGGGAGCATTTTGGTTTGCGTGTTGACAAATCGTTCCTGTCTACCCCCGGTCGGGCTAATTATAGTGACTCAACGTACTATGCGAACCGCGTAAGTGTCCTAACTTTTGTGACACGGCTGTTTTCGACTTTGCGAGCGAAGCAATCTGGAAATAAATGTTTCGTAGCGAAGGCGTTGTGGACGGAATCGCGTAGCGAGTGAACTGCCATGGAACTTCAACATCTCTTCTTCGATTCTACGGAGGAATTGAGCCGCAGGGTTATTTTCAGTGGATTTATTCGCCTGGAGCGGCGGGCACTCCGGAAATCAGTGTCCGGCCTTGTCTTTCTTTTAGTAGTGGAAACCCACAGAACAATAACTCGCCGAAATCGCGTTAGATCGGCCTGAGGAGCTGGCAAACAACAAAGAACACAACACAGCAACAGGGTAAGTTGATTTTATTCACAAAATATCAGAATAATTGGCTTTTCAAGCAAAGCCGTTGCATTCCCATACAAACCTTTATAAATTCAAACCGTTGTAACACAACACCTCCATATACTGCAAGGCGAGAGTCATGTTTCGCGTGGTCAAATTCGGTCGTTATGTAATAGTACACGCCATACGTCACGTTAGCCTGAATGTTCGTATAAAAAGGAAAAAAAAAAGGATAACATTGAGAGCTTGGGCCGCCTGTGATTCGGATAACACTCAGGTCCAGAACAATGCCACGAAAGGTACGTATAACTCTTGTTCTAATTCTATAACTAGCTTTTCTGATGGGGTACCACCTTCTTTGCAATTCATTCACAACAGAAATCCAGGGCCCACCACGCTCTTGATTACCAGCGGTTGGCTCAGTTGATAGCAGACACTGGGCTTCCAAATGAAACCCGCATGGCTGCAGCACTGAAGCAAGGGTCATACTGGGAAACAATCGCCACCGAATATGTCAATGGTCCTCCAGAGCAGAGCATGATAAAAGCAATTTATAACCTCTCGCGATCCACTTTTTTTGTTAAGTTGGTGACCGAAATGTTACAAGTAAAGGTAAGATACGAAAACATTAATAAGAATCACGAGGTTTTGTTGTGACCTCCTTGAACTCTCAATAATGATCTTTAAATTGATACGATTGTAATTAGTGACAAGACCGACTAAGGGGAGGGGTGTTGGAGGAATGTTGAAAAAAATTGAACAAAAAAAATAAGCGGCAAAGAAAACCTTCAAAGTGATGCAAATGTGCTAGATCAGCCAAATGTAAGTCCGTAAAACAAAACTTAAAATAGAAATGTGATGAAAAATCTGAAATATATTCACCTATTTGCATGTACCTTTTCAGGGTAGTAACAAATATCCCAAAGATGTAGAAAGTCGGGCCGGGGACAAAGTTAAAAAGTGCAAGGATCCGGTCAGTTTATTTCTTAATATTGTTCCATGCTACGCTTTGTTTGCGAGTACATTTTAATAATTTTTCAGTTCTGTATGGCATTGAATGGGATTCCCTCATTGAAGAAAAGAAGCAGAGAAGGGAGCTTGCCAAGGTCCAGAGAAGAAGCAATCGTAAACAGCCTACACCCAAGAGACTGTTACGTTCGAAAGGAAAACCCCAAATTGACTCCCCTATTTAACGGTGTTTAGTTTCATCTAACGCGCGCTCAATGGTTGAAATCAGAACGTACTCTGCCTTTCCGTTTTCTTTCCGATAATTTTTCTTCTTACTGACATTAAAAAAATACAAAAATATACCGCTGATCAATAAAAGTTATGTCTATGTTTTAGAAAGCCCGTTAAGATGGGTGTAAAAGGCGTATAGACGGACTAATAATATGGTAAGTTTTACAGTGATACCAAGTTGGTGTCAATTGAAAAGTCACGTAACGAGTTACTCCCTTCCAGAAAAGCCAGTACAAGTGTGCATGTTATCAAAGCACGATGTTCGGGTGAAAGTTTTCGATAGTAATTGCATTGAGATGGATGTACAACCCGTTGAGATGGACTAATAACGCGGTAAGCTTTAAACTGATACCAAGTTGATGTCAATTGAAAAATCACGTGACGAGTTATTCACTTCCGGAAAAGACGGTACAAGTGTGTATGTTATATTAAAGCAGAATGTTCGGGTGCAATTTTTCGATAGTAATTGCGTTGAGATGGGTGTAGAAGCCGTTGAGATGGACTTACAATACGGTAAGCTTTGAAATGATACCAAGTTGCTGTCAATTGAAAAGTCACGCGACGAGTTATTCACTTCCGGAAAAGCCAGTACAAGTGTGTGTGTTATTAAAGCACGATGTTCGGGTGCAATTTTTCCATAGTAATTGCGTTGAGATGAGTGTAGAAGCCGTTGAGATGGAGAAATAAGACGGTAAGCTTTCAAACGATACCAAGTTGGTGTCAATTGAAAAGTCACGTGACGAGTTATTAACTTTCGGAAAATCCAGTACAAGTGTGTATGTTATGAAAGCACGATGTTCGGGTGCAATTTTTCGATAGTAATTGCGTTGAGATGGGTGTAGAAGCCGTTGAGATGGACTAATAAGACGGTAAGCTTTAAAATGATACCAAGTTGGTGTCAATTGAAAAGTCACGCGACGAGTTATTCACTTCCGGAAAAGCCAGTACAAGTGTGTATGTTATGAAAGCACGATGTTCGGGTGCAATTTTTCGATAGTAATTGCGTTGAGATGGGTGTAGAAGCCGTTGAGATGGACTAATAAGACGGTAAGCTTTCAAACGATACCACGTTGATGTCAATTGAAAAGTCACGCAACGAGTTATTCACTTCTGAACAAAGGATATTTACAGCATCTTTTTACAAATTTACGTGAGCGTTTGCGCAAATTAATAGCTTTCAATGCAGCTAGAAATTGTTTTTGAGCAATTGGTAAAGATATTTAAATGATTTTATGTTGTAATTTCCACTACTGAATTTTAAATCGAATTGGCAGACAGTTTCAGCCGGTCGAATTGGCAGTGAATTGGCAGACAACTTCAGCTTGGTTTACAATAGTTGCTATTCTTATTCAATGAGATGCTAATAAGTGGCCGGGCATTCTGGAGTTTAGCTAAATATTTGCATTTTTGACGTACTTTGAAAAGCTCTCGCGTCGCTCACAATCATTTGCCCAAAGACATTTTTACAGGAATCTGTAGACCGTCCTTCTGCGATTCAACCACCAGAAGCTTGATCCATTTGAAGGTTTCGCACATGGTGAAAATTAATTATATCCACGAAGTAGTTTTAAGTGAATCAAATACATGTCTTCGAAATTTAATTATTTTGCACCCAAAAAGACAACGCAACATTCCCTAAAATCAACCCAGTACACATTTAAACATTGCACAAAAATATATGAGTGTTTTAAAGACGGAAGAATGATGTGGTTTTGCATGCGAGGCTCTCAAACTTGTGTAATAAAATGGTGCGTCAAATGACGATTTTAACGGAGTTTGGTAATTTGCATATTTCTTTGAAATAAAAGAATATCTTGCCAAAAGACTATCCAGTAGTTTTTGTCATGCCCTAGCCTATCTACCATGAAAATATGAGCGAAATCGAATTTTCGACCCTGGCCGAGTTATTTTCTATTTTTATGGATAGGGACTCTTAAGAACTTGGTAAATTTATGCACTTTTCTTGGGGTGTTTCAGAGTCTTTTTGTTCTTCTACTACGTGTGGGAAGCGAATAAATACTGAGCAAGTGGCTCCGGAAGGAGCACGAAAGTTCGATTTAACCTCTCAGAACAGGACGACAACAGGCGTAAGACTTTGGCGATAGACCACTTTCGATATATTAAAATTCAGCCTAAAACAATAGACCCCAGTAAGAGGCTCTGGGGAATAACTACAGAGTTTGTGGAGTTTATTCCCCAGAGCCTCGTGCTGAGGTCTATTGTGTTAGGCTAAATTTTAATATATCGAAATTGATCCATCTTTTGATGTGTCGCTCTCAGTTGGTCCCGTTTCCTCTAAAAAAGCTGAAGCATCTTCCTACGAGTTTTATTACCTTCCCTTTGTTACACTTATAATAATTCCAGAACTTTTTTTTATTATTATTTCAGTGAATTAAAAAAAATCGGTATGCCCAATGAGTTATGAAGAAACCGGCCGAAAACCACCGCGAAACCGACGTCTGAACAATATATATTCAAAATGTTGATGTTCTCATTGTTGCAACGTGCGTGGGTGGTCGGTTTAATGTATAACAAAGTTCATATCTGTACTTTTATTAATTTTTGTCTTTTCAGAATACAATTGCAGCCAGAGAACCAACAAGACATGCGATGAATGTATTAAAGAATGGGTTAGACAATTTAGTTTCACCATTAAGAATATTGTTCGGTCACAAAAAGTTATTGCCATCGCTCAACAGGTGATTCCTTGAATGACAGAATTTATACCTTGAAGTCTCCATACAAAGGATTTTTTTTTTTTTTTTACTGACAGTTAAGACCAAAATACAAATTTACTGAATTGTCGCATTTTGTCGTTTGTAGTATAATTTTCCCTTTTATGAAGCATACGCAGTAATAACCCGATGCTTCGGTAGGTCGAAAACCAAAGAGAGTTCCAATTCTCAATTACAGATGTTCAAAAACAAATTAGGACCACAGCTAATTTTTTAATAGATGCTTGACCGGCTAAACAATGAAGACGCTAAAATCTCCAGAGCCCTCACGGATGGCATGGGCTGTGCACTTCTGTGCCGTGTGTGGTTGTAGTTTTGTTTGTTTGTTTGTTGTTGTTAAATCACTTCCTATTTCAAACAACGTCATCTTCGTTTTTGTCGCTTTTATTCAGTGCACATACTGTGCCAGCACGAAAAAATGCATGACATTTGACCCGGTGAAAGATACTTTCCACAACAAATGTCCAGGGCAGGACTGGAAATATCATTAGTTTTTGGGTATTTGTTATTTTAGCGAAATTTTCATACTTTATTACATTGCACTTCACGTTCATGATTTCACCAATAGTTTTCTAGTTGTTCCCAGTTATTTTATTGCCCTTTCACTGGTACTTTGGAGATAGTTGACCTCTGATCATATAGTTGCATGTCGCACTAATCCAAGAATGACTGCTCTCAACATTGCCTTTAGCCTGCGAACAGGCCCCCGGCGAGGACGGAAAAAAAAACATTGGCGAGCTCGAAACATCTTTGTTTTTGATGTGCCTATCCGCCCTTAGTGATTAGCCTGTGGCAAGTCAGTCAATGTGGTAATTAGACCTATCAAGAACCTACATTTTCTGTAGTTGCCAACAGTTCCAATCGACCTAATCAAATAGCCGGGCCGGGCGTCATAATATAGAGTGCAAGTAAGCAACATGTTCATGGAATATTTCAAACTTTGTCCCTCCAGGGCCAATACTTAGAGAGCTTAAAACATATAAATACAGTAAGCCTCATGAACCGTAGGAGTCGTGTAGGGCGGTCAACCGCATTTTATAAAGATCTGTCAAATATTTATCTCAAAGATGTCAACAATCAGCGATTTAACCAATCATATCATGATACCGGGAGCTGGTATCATGCCAGGAGCTGGTATCATGGAACGGCGGCATCAATAGAATGTCTACAGGTTCCCTCGCTTCGTTCGGGCTCACCGGGAGCCTGTTCGCAGGCTAGGAAGGGAAGGAAACTCGTATTATTTTATGGCGATTTTTCCGACGCACTATGATAATACTTGAAAAAGTTAAGTTGCAATTCATTTCCTCCTCGTCATATAGCTGTAGCCACAAAAGGCACAGAGAACCGTCAAAACCGGAAATAGTTTTAATGTCCTACATATTAAGAACTTTGTAAAAAACTGCCAAATGGTTTAAAGGTTCCGCATTGGTGGAAACACAGCTTCGCGTTTACCTACATTACGCGACAGTGGCTCTTTAAGAGCAAATGTGCCAAAAAATCAAAAATAGTTCGGTAAGGCTTGAAAACTCGAATTTGCCCTACTGTTGCATATAAGTAGGCCTTAGTAAAAGTAAAACCGCTATGTAGTTTTTTTCTTCAAATATCTTGGTATTTCCGAGAAAAAGGACATTATCGATTTCTCGTCCAGACATCAATCTAACGAGTGTTAACTGGGCTGAAAATCGACCTTTTTCATTCGATTCGCATTTCGTAACTATCGTACGCAAAAAAGTTGTAATGCAACCAACGTAATGCAGAATTATTCTTTGTCTTAAAAAGGACAATTTCAAGAATATTGGATTAATCTAATTATCTGACGGTAAAGAAAACCAGAGTGTTCTCCAAAATTGAGTTAGTCAGTCGGTGAAAAGAACTGTCATTTTGACCATGTACCATGTCTCGGAATTCCACAAGATTTTAGATTCTAACTATACTAGGATAGGTCTTTGAATATATGTAAAGTTTAGTTTGGGCAAATGATTAGGGACTCGTCAAAAAATTATTCAAATCACACACACAAAAAATTTAAAAAACGCCAACAGTCGAATGCGTGACCAAAAGTGCTACCATTGTTTTTGTCATTAAATCACTTCAATTCAAAATATCACAGAAATATCAGCACGACTTAAGCATAAAACAATATAAATATGTTAACCTTAGCTGGGTTTTCATGTCTTGACTATCAAACAACATTCCATCCTGCCATTTTAACGGTGTTCCATTAGCTTTGCATAACCTGTACGCATTCGTCTGGTGAATTTGAATCTCCCAAATCGCTCAATATTACCAAGTTCCTATGTAAATGTTCCTACGTTTTCCGTTTTGTTGAATAGCTTAATCGTGCTTTCAACAACTGGGTCCTGAGTTGCAGAGAAAAATGGAGAGACAGTAACAAAGAGAGAAACAGACAACAGGCAGCCCAAGCTCTCTCTATGAACCACACAAGCAACACAATATGGGATCGAATTATAAGGGTTTATATGGGATTTTCAACAAGATATCCATGGAGGTAGTTAAAAGTGAAAATTCTCAATAAAAATGGCTTACCTTATTCCATACGTGCGTTGTTTGCTCCTGGTATGGTTACTTTACCGATTTAACTTGATTTAAGCGACTTTTTGTAATTCCGGTTTTCCCTTCATAAAGAGAGGACAAGGCGAAACACCTCAGTCGGAACAGCCTGCCGAACGAAGTCAAAAATCCCACGCTAAATATACCCACGGCCACAAATCCACCGCAGAATTCAAGGGCAAAAGTTTATCTTTCATTTCAATCCTCTAGCCACACAATCGCAGCCGTGCGAGCGACGCTAGGCGGCTCTTCGTATCCCCAGTGAAACGATAAAACGGTGGAAGAGCTCCGTGTCTGTTTGATCCGCGACCCAACGACCGTTGAAATCGGCCTGGTAACCTTGTCATGTTGGCAAACCAAGACTCGCGGGAGTACTAGACCGCAATTTGTCAAATTTGTCAAACGTAAGATCAACGGCGAAAGCTCCGTAGAAACTGAGGAGATACAATCATTTTTGAAGTGGAAGTCATGGTAAGTTTTCACGTTTATGCACCTTTGAGTTACTTGGTCCTCGCCTCACCAATTTAACTTCATCTCCCCATAATTCGTTAATTCTCCTGAGCAAAACAGAGTTCAATTTGCTTACGGCAATTTCTTTCTCTTCGCTCTAGACAAAATTTTGCTGGCTTCCATAATATCCATAATTCCAAATTTTGTTGGCTTTCAGTTCCCTCACAATATTCGTAATTCCAAAATACCCTAAGAGAAGCAAATTTAGTTTATCAGCTCGGGAATATTTTATACAAGCAAATCAAAGATGCATAAACGAGAAAACTTACCACGACTTCCACTTCAAAAATGATTGTATCTCCTCAGTTTCTACGGAGCTTTCGCCGCTGATCTTACGTTTCTTTAGTTTTGAAGCCATTTTGCAAAAGCGTTCCGTACGATTTTTATTTTGCATTGTAAATTCGACCTGAGGGGACCCCAGGTGTTACAAGAAGTTTGGTTGACAAAATGCGGTCTAGTACCCCCGCGAGTCTTGGTTTGCCAACATGATGAGGTTACCAAGCCGATGTCAACGGTCGTTGGGTCGCCGATCAAACAGACACGGAGCTCTTCCATCGTTTTATCGTTTCACTGGGGATACGAAGAGCCGCCTGGCGTCGCTTGCAGGGCTGCGATTGTGTGGCTAGAGGATTGAAATGAAAAATAAACCTTTGCCCTTGAATTCTGCGGTGGATTTGTAGCCGTGGGTACATTTTAGCCTGGGATTTTTGACTTCGTTCGGCAGGCTGTTCCGACTGAGGTGTTTCGCCTTGTCCTCTCTTAATGAAGGTATACCGCAATTCAAAAAAGTCGCTTAAATCAAGCTAACTAGGTAAAATAACCACACCAGGAGTAAACAACCCACTTATGGAATAAGGTAAGCTATTTTTATTGAGAATTTTCACTTTTAACTACCTCCATGGATATCATGTAGAAAATCCCATATAAACCCTTATAATTCGATGCCATATTGTGCTGCTTGTGTGGTTCATAGAGAGAGCTTGGGCTGCCTGTGGTCAGACAAATATCCCGCCAACCAGACAGATAGACAGAGAAAGAGAGAAAAAGAGACAGATGGGGATAGAAAAACTAATTCGTTTGTTTTGATTTCCGTTTCTAGTGAGTCAATGGCAAGATTCTCCTCATTTCTGTTCCAGTGACCATCTTTGTGGTTATTGTGATACTGGGATGCACCATCTCCTGTGGCTGTGGGTGTGACTGTTGCTGCCGCTGTCCTCCTGGCCCTGGTTGTTCGAAAGCCGATTAAAATAACCCGAGCCGGGGTTAGCGGTTATTCCGCGACTAAATTTCTTATTCCCGGGATAACTAATCGGGGGATAAAATGGTGTTCCCGAAAACAGATTTAATCTTCGATTAACTATCCGTCGATTAAACTCGGATTAAGCCGGTAAAACCGGTCTGTGGTGGGAGAAAATGAAGTAGTACTAGGACCAGTATGGGAGGGAAGGGATAATTATGACGGCTCCTACCAATGATACGAACTTGTTGTTGAATAAAAAGAAAAAGAAAGCCCAATTCTTATATGTCAACTACATTTGCTTGCTATAAGAACCAATAAAAATGCTTAAATTAAAATTAGAGTCGTGATAGCAAATCTGTGCAAGATAAACGCTTGGCGAAGCTCACTGTGAGTCATTTTTCAAACTTACTTCTTTGTAATTTAGAAATTTAGAATAGCCTCTACTCGGAGTACCGTAATTCGGATGGCCTAATAAAGCAAGTTTGGCTGGGGGAAAATTGTAGAAAAGAGGAAAGCCATAAACTAAGTAAAGAAGCGAAAGCGGAGATTCTGCCGAATGAGATAAACAACTTTTTGAAGAACAAGCAAGGTCGACAGTAAAGGAAACTTTAACAATGTTTTGTCCATAATACTCGCCTTCGATCGAGCAAAACAAGCCTTTAATTCCACCACAGATCTTTCCTTTACACTACAGTGGCTAGTAAGCGACGATCTTTACCTCTGAGAGCGGAAATGTTGAAATTTCTCATGATTTCTCGCTTCGCCCTCGTTGTGAAAAACATTTTGCGGATCGGCGAACAGCGGTCCGTCCGAGAAACCGCGGGAAAACCGGACGCGGGATGGCTCATCCGTGAGGGAGTAGTAACATCTATTTTGCAAAAGTCGTCAGGTAGCTCGAATTGCTTTTCTTTCCTTACTGGGCCCGGCATTAAAGCAAAATCAACAAACTGTAAGTCCGCCATTTTGAATTGTTTGTCTGCTTTTTCATCCGATTACCGAGTTAATCCGACCACCTCGCTAGGTGTGTTAAATTTAACCCTTAGTTTAATCCTTGGATAGTGCTAATCGAGCTTCGAGGAACAGAAGTTAATCGAAGGATAAATTTATTCCGTCGATTAGGACGATTTAATCTTGGGTTAGCGCTAATCGGCTTTCGAACAACCGGGGCCTGGGTGTCTGCGCTGTTTTAGAACCATCTTCCATCACTGTTCCCGCTGCTGTTGTTGTTGCGAGAGAGATTCAGCTAGTTTATGAGGTACTATATCTGACAGAACTTTTTCTTCCAGAAGTTTGCGTAAGTACGCCCCACGTGTATCTTTATCTTTTAAAGTTTTAAGCGTATTCTCTTTCAAAATAACTAAAACTCTAATTCTTGCGATGAAAACAGTTCAGATGACATGGTTTTTCTGGCCCCGAATTTGAAAAACGCACGTAGGCCCAATTCAGTTGCCGGACTGATTAAATTCTTAAGAGACTGTAAGAATCTTGGACCACCACCCGGTTAGCTCAGTTGGTAAGAGCATCGGACTGCTGAGTGGAAGGCCGTGACTTCGAAACCAAGACCGGGCCACTAACGAGAGTCTTAAAATTATTGGGAAGATCGTACGCCGGCTGTGTGCTCAACATCTGCCTCAGTTCAGATGATCGCGTCATTGGGCAGTCACGTTAGGCTTGTCTCCTTCCCTTCTACACGTCAACCTTGGGGGGCAGTAAAGAACCCACTCACTAATGGAAAAGAGTAGGGAGAACAGTACCCGGTGCTGTGGTCTGTCATGTCACACGGGGTTAGTTGGATGGAGGCCGAGTGATGGGGTGACCACCTGTAATCATAACACTTTTTATTATAAGGTTTATTAATGTCAGCTAACTCTGTCTGCTGTTAAATAGAGTCAGTAAGTTATGAATACGCTCATACTTTATGAAGATCTTATATTGAACTACGGATGACAGGCTTGTACGGGAGGTCGAACCCACTAATCCATGACCTCTGCGATACCGGTCCAGTGCTCTTCCAACTGAGCTAACCAGCCAATTGGGAGCTGGTTATTTTGTTGGTTCATAATAAACCCGTGAGTGATGAAATACATTAGTGAATATAAATGTACAAAGATCACATACTGAACTGCAGATTAAATACAGGAAGATTGTGAACGATCTTCGCAGTTGTCAACGCTAACAAGCAGTGGCGAATAATTTTTCGTGCTTTCTTTTCGTTACTGCGATCGTTCACATCTTCATTTACAAAGATTAAATGTTAGACGACTGCATTCCCACTGAGTTTCGTAGTTACTGTGACGTTCCTGTTTGGATTTGTACCTAGGTTACTCCGCATTTACATGATGTATGCATACATACGAATGAATATTCCATAAGGAAAACCGTACCAAAATAAGTGGTGGGTCTAAAGAGAACGGCTAAAACGTAAAGTCAAAAAAGGGCAATGCTCTAATGGTCAGTCATCAAAGCCACATTCAAAAGGCAATCACTAGTGCAGTGATGAGTGTTGCAGCCCAGTAATAAAAGGTGAACAACAGTAGAGTGTTGCAATATGCTATGTCAACTTGTGGAAAAGAGAAGGAGCAATTAGGTAGAGGCGAATGGAAATCTCCTGTGAAAAGTCAAAAATTGGTCCAAAAGTTTACAACACGGTGTATTCCCAGGTGGTCACCCAAACAGGTACTGACGCCACCCAACGGGACTTGACTTGGGTGATCGGACGAGAACCGGTACGTTCCCTGTCGTGTGGTCGTAGACGAAAGAAACAAGTGGGGAAGTGTCTAATATAATTGCTTGCACTCTCTATTAAGGCGAGATTCTACCTGAAGGCTGTATTTTGGCTGGGTTTTATGGTTTTAACGCAAGTACCTAGTTCACGTTTCAAACAGTCAAAAATCTCTTCAATCAAAAAACTGGCTTGTCGGAAGCTTTAGCAGTCTTTTACTCCGCTTTTCTCCGGGTCAATAAATTAGGAGCAGGTTTTAATCTTGCACGGCGAGCAGAGACTGCGCGGTCACAATCAGAGTCTGAGACATTGTGTCTCTTAGAATTCTGAACTCGATCATCCTAATCCATTTCTTCTTTACGAGATTCTCGAATTTTATTTACCAGATAGTCATTAATATTATTTGGACGAATATCTTCATTTCCAATATCATCGCTTCCTCCAGCCGCTTGTGGCTGTCCACCGGTTGCCTCTGACAGTTCGTCTTTTGCTTCTGGTTGAGCATCAGGCGTTTCGTCATCTTGCTCTTCTCGCTGATCAAAGTTGTCGGACATATGTCCCAACTGCTTACACACTCGGCAACGAATCTTCGGGCAATTTCTTCCCGTGTGCCCAAGCTCACTGCATGCAATGCACACAGACTGTATATTATTGTGAATTGAACGGCACCATTCCCCACATATACGCAAGGAATATGGAATTGAAGGTTTATCCAAGATCATCTTGACTAAACGATGGCCTTTTTCCAATCCGGCCAGTTCATAATCTGTTTTGTACTTTAAACGAATCACCTCGCCGAATTCGCTCAAAGCAGACTTGACCTCTTCATCTTCCACATAGCAACGGAGATCCACTATGCTGAAATTTAAAAACCATTGTTAAGAAGAACTTCGGCGTCACCTCTTGACTCCAGCTCCAAAAGATATACTCCATCTCCCAGATCTTAAAATACAACAATTGAATCTTGGATTTCTTTCTGCATTCCAGCCTTAAGATCTCCAAGACCAATTCGATCGGGCGTTCGAAATGACAAGATTCATGTCTTTCGGTTCACCATATTGGCGTCCCGCAAGTGACAACGGTCAAACTTCAATAACTATAGATCACAACGACTTTTCCGCAAAATATAACAACAGCTTAACAGAAAAATTTCTTAGCAAAAACTATATAGTTTACCAAACTCTCGATGGCCTAAAATAGGCAAGAATTCAACAAATGGCACAGCCACCACTCGGACGAGAACCGCAACGTTCCCTGTGGTGTGGTCGTAGACGAAAGAAACAAGTCAAAAGTTGCTCAATTGCTTGCACTCTCTTTTAAGTCCCTTAGAAAGACGGCCTTTAATTGCTGTTGTGATGAAATTGCAATTACGTCTCGGCTACCTAACCAAGAGATTCCAAACCCAGCTAAAACTTCAAATCACAAAAGGGAAATTCTCCAATGGCCAGTCATCAAAGCCACATTCAAGAGATTACCTCTAGTGTAGTGGTCAGCGTTGTAGCGCTATAATCAAACAAGAAAATGTTCTAATATGCTGTCAACTTGCTGGAAAAATAAAAAATAATTTTGAAAACAGAGGGATCGATGATGTGGAGGCGTATGGAAATAATCTCTAGAGAGTCCAGTCCAAAACTAGCTCCAAAACTCTACAACACGGCGTATTCCCAGGTGGTCACCCAGCCAGGTACTGACGCCGCCCAACAGGGCTTGACTTCGATGATCGGACAAGAACCGATACCTTCCCTGTGGTGTGGTCGTAGACGAAAGAAACAAGTCAAAAGTTGCTCAATTGTTTTGACTCTCTGTTAACTCTCTTAGAAGGAAGGCGTTTAATTGTTGTTGTGATGAAATTGCAATTACCTTTCGGCTACCTAACCAAGAAATTCCAAAGCCAGCTAAAACTTCAAATCACAAAAGGGCAATTCTCCTGTGGTCAGTCATCAAAGCCACAAACAAGAGATTACCTCCAGTGTGCTGCTCAGTGTTGCGGCGCTATAATCAAACAAGAAAATTTTCTAATATGCTGTAGACTTGCTGGAAAAATAAAAACATTTTGAAAACAGAGGGATCAATGATATGGACGCGTATGGAAATCTTCTCTGAAGAGTCCAGTCCCAAAATGGGTCCAAAAGTCTACAACACGGCGTATTCCCAGGTGGTCACCCAGCCAGGTACTGACGCCGCCCAACAGGACTTGACTTCGGTGATCGGACGAGAACCGGTTTTTTTTTTCTAAAAAGGCTCGAAGTGCTTTTTTTATTTACAATCCTCTAGTTATTTTATCAACTTATGAAATATCGTTGTTTTTACAAATAGTGTCATAAAATAAATAAGACTTATCAGTGTTCCTCAAAAGTTTCCATTTAGTGTCTCGTTAATTTACA
Organism: Orbicella franksi; assembly: GCF_964199315.1. Taxonomy (NCBI): domain Eukaryota; kingdom Metazoa; phylum Cnidaria; class Anthozoa; order Scleractinia; family Merulinidae; genus Orbicella; species Orbicella franksi. The sequence continues at coordinate 16,271,831 of NC_138155.1, read as the reverse complement.
TTATTTGGTAGCACAATATTATTATCACAATGTAAATGTTAAAGTGTCATTTTCTACTGTTGCAAAAACGTCTCCTAAACACCAATGATGCGGAAAGTAATATTGTGTGTGTCCTAACTTATATAACTTGTATTGGAAACGCAAATGCGATTTCACCATAGCTTTAAACAGCGCTTCGGGCAGATATGTCAAGTTCTTTGTTCGGTAGTTGACAGCGGATTTATAGATAGCCCAGCGGGCCAATGTTAGTGTCCAGTTAACTAAATCTAGTGATCTCCGTGTTAGAGAGTCATTGGTCGTTTTGGCTTTTCCAAATAACTTTCCTTGTGTGGTGAGTATCAGTTTTCGTTCAGTGATTTTATCCACATATGTCTGTAGCTGGTTCCAGAAATTATGGACAGTAGGGCAATCGAGTATGGCGTGCTCCAAGGTGTCGGTGGCACCACATCGGTGACAATACGGTGTGGCATACACCCCGATCCTGTTTAAAGACAAGGTGGTGGGGAGAACTCTGTGAGCGATCTTCCAGTTTACATCATCGTGTTTGTTGTTGATTAGCGGTGGATATAAAGCTTTCCATTGTTTAGCGTTAAAGCAGGGTTCTGGTTGTAGATTCTGCTTCCAATGGTCTACAGCAGGGATAACAGGCTTCTCGGCTTGCAGCAAATGTGTGTAAAAATGACGCGTCCTGCACAATGAAATATCGATGGGTGTTTATCCAGGGCTGGAGTTCACAATACCAAAACAAGGTTGCAAGGCAGGCGGCGGCCAGACTGAGGCAGTACAAATCTTTTGGGACCATTCTGGGGGAAGAGCGACAAATAGCTCTCTCAGTTCTTCTGTTGTTCTAGATAAGGTGCGCGGATTTTTGTCTGTTAGCATGTCATGTATGGCTGACACGGGTAGGTACCCCGCGATAACTTCATAGCAGATGTCTCTAATGCGGGTAATTCCAGCTGCAATCCAATCTGTAAAGATCAGGGGCTTGTCTTCAGTGGTAATTTCAGGATTCAAGAACAGGGGCTCATTGAGGATATCAGTGACGGACTCAGCGGATCTGGTCCGCACGCGGTGATCCTTATGTCGGTGCCAAGCCGTTAGCAGTTCCTTATGAAAACTGGGTATGTCTCGATCGATACGCTGCAACGAATAGTCCACTGCGAGAGACATCTTTCCAAGACGAAGATTGGAGATACGAAGAAAGTATGAAGTGAAATGTTTCCAGTGTGCTTTTTCCTCTGAAAGAAGCCTCCTCAAGGTGTTCAGACGTAAACTTCCGATTTTAGTCTGCAAACGAAGGATGTTGAAACAACCTTCCTTTAGGGGAAGGGCCAGGATGTCCTTTGTAGCCAGATGACGTTTGTAGTTCCAAAAGAAATCATAAAGTGATTGTTCAATCTGTGATACTGCCCAAGCAGGCATCGGTAGTGAAGTGGCGTTATACCATAATGTTGAAGCTAGGAGGCCGTTAATCACGAGCGCTTTACCTTTATAGCTTAACTCCCTGTGTCGCCAAGCGACAATGATGTTATTTATTTTCTGTATTTTAGCCTACCAATTCAGTCTCGTGCAGTCCACGTTACCAAAGAAAATGCCAAGAATCTTCTCAGGGATAAAGTCATTATACAAATCAAAACCGTGAAGTTGATCCGTCCGCTCCTTAAAAGCTCCACACCAGAGCCCCTTGCATTTTCCTTTGTTTATTTTTGCACCAGAGGCGCGTTCATACAAATCAAATACGGTAAAAGCTTCATTAATGGAAGCATCGTCGGATAGCAACAGCGTCGTATCATCTGCATATTGTGACAAATTTAACTCTTCCTCGGAGTCAGGCGGTCGAATACCATGAATTCTAGGATTTTCGCGAATGTTTATAGCCATTGTTTCTGCGGTTAGGACATAGAGGGGCATAGAGAGGGCACAGCCCTGTCTAAGTCCGCGTTCTAGTTTAATAAAAGCGGTGAGCCAACCATTTGTCTTGACAGAGCTAGAGGCATCGTGATATATCAATTTAATCCAATTAATGAAGTTGGCTCCAAAACCAAAGCGTTCCAGACAAGCAAATAAAAAGTCGTGGGAAACTCGGTCAAAGGCCTTCATCTGGTCAATACTGATGAAGGCTAGATTGGTGTTTTTCTCATTGACATAGGATATGACATCATTGAGAAGACGAGTGTTATCGTTAATTGTCCTTCCTTTTATACAGGCAGTTTGATCAGAGTTCACGATTAGGGGTAGTACTTGTTGCAGCCTGTTCGCCAGCGCCTTTGTCAAAATGTTGTAATCAGTATTGAGTAGAGTTACTGGTCGCCAGTTCTTTAATTGTGTTCGGTCTCCTTTTTTAAACAATAAAGTAACGATTCACCGCCGCTGTGAAACAGTAAGAAGGCCATTATCAAAAGCATAATTGTAGACACGTGTTAACTTCTCCCCGAGAATAGGCCAAAAGTGTTTATAAAAGTTCGACGTCAAGCCATCGCAGCCAGGTGATTTGTTGCTTTCCATTGCCATCACAGCTTTTCTTAACTCCTCCTCTGTAATAAGACCTTCGCAGGACTCACGTGCTTCATCAGGTAATTTTTGGATAGCACAGTCTAGAAATTTGTTTCTTGCATGTGCATCACTGGGTTGGGCTGTAAAGAGTTGTTTGTAGAATTTGTGGGTTTCCTTTAGCAGATCTTGTGGTTCCGAGACGACATCAAGGTTATCTTTTGTCAAAACACGAATCGTTTGTTCTGCTTTTCGGCATTTCTCAAGCGAATAGAAGTAGCGTGTGCTCCGTTCTCCTTCTTCTAAAAACTGAGCTTTCGTTCTAATTTTAGTGGCTTCTAAATCTTTCAGTTCCAACTGCTTTAATTTTTCTGTCGCAAGAAGGTAGTTCTCAATGTCCCGTGTGTTACCATTGTTGGATTTTTCCTGCAGCTTTATGAGGTTACGTTCTAGTTGAAACTTTTCATGGCGTTTCAGCTTTCCTGGTATTTTCCCGCATCGAATTGCAACGATTTTGAAACCTTGTTTCGCCTTATCCCACCATAGTAGCGGGTCTTCAAAAACTTCGAAGTTGGTTTTCCAAAAAGTCCAGAAATCGTTGATCTCGGACTCAAAGGCCGCGTTAGACAATAGATTGTTGTTAAAGTGCCAGTATCCGGGTCCACGTTTTATCCTGTCAAAGTTTAAAGTCAGACAGACACTGTCATGGTCAGAATGAGGATAGGGTTTGATCGAGGCGTCCATAACAAATTGATTTAAGGAGTGGCTAATTAAGAATTTGTCAATTCGTGTACGTATGTGTGTTCCATTTGTGGGATGTCGCGCAGTCCAAGTGAAGCACCGCTTATCCTTATTTCGATCCCTCCAAATATCAGATATGTTAAGTCGTGTGCAAATTCCATGGAGAGTTGTGGCAGCAAAATTCCTAGCATTTGGATTTCCACCGAATTTATCCCTTGCGTCTGCGATGCAATTAAAGTCACCACCGATGATGTTGTCAAGCTCCTCGGAAATAAGACCAGCCAAGCTAGAAAAGAAAATTCGTCGATCGCTGTCTGTTTGAGGTGCGTATATGTTTATGATGTTCAAGGTTTGATCATCAAGTTCCAGAGCAATATTTAAAATCCGACCTTCATTGTCACTTCGTATATGATTCACAATACACTCAAGGCGTGAATGAATGAGGATAGCGACACCTCTCGCAGTATTTGTGCCATGATTAAAGATAACATCACCGATCCACTCGCGTTTGATTTGCATCTCCATGTCAACACTCCAATGAGTTTCTTGAACTAGAATTATATCTAGTCTGTTTCGAAGAAAATAGGAAAAAGCCATTTTTCGTCGATTAGGGGAGCGAAGCCCCTGTGAGTTTACAGTTAAAATGGTTGTCATGACTAAACAGAGGAAGATGATTATAAAGTCCCGGTCCAATGTTCGTTATAAAAAATAAGAAAGCTAACTTGCAGACGACTTATGATCGGTATCGGAGGCAGTCTTTTTCTCCTTTCTTCTTCCGTTAGGAAGGTTTGGCGGAGGATGAATTCTCTGACGACGAACGGAGACGTTAGCCTTGCCGTCAGAATCAGTGTCAGTTGTGTGTTGTCGTTTTAATCCTTGTGCTCTTTCCTCGTGCTCCATTTCTTCATCGTGATTTTCTGGAACGGATTGACTTTCATTTACTTGATTATTTTGCGTAGGCGTATCCTTTTCTGAGTCTTCTTCAGACTCACTTGGCACCCCTCGCTGTGCATCTTGCTGAGCATCGGCCGCGGCGCCATCTCGATCTGCGTGGGGCTCGTCTTCGTCGTTCGCTTCCCTCTGCTCACAATTATACGACATGTGTCCTCGCTGCTTGCACACTCTGCAGCGAATCATCTGGCACTTTTTCTAGTATGCCCAAGTTCCTTACATTCCAAACATACAGGTTCCTGTTATTGTGTATGATTCTGCACCACTCACCTCCGATTCGCATAGAATACGGCAAAGACGGTTTGTCCAAAACCATCTTCACCAGGCGATTCCCGTTTTCCATACCGACCAAATCGTGGTCGGCTTTGTATTTGAGACGGATCACGTCACTTTTCAAAACACCATACTCCGTTAGGGCCAATTTTACCTCCTCGTCGTCTACGTAGGAGCGAAGACCCAAAATACTGACGTTCAAAACCTTCCCATGAGGAGGAGAGCAATCAAAGTGGAACTCGTCGACGTCAAAACCGTTGCTAACAAGAAGCTCTGCGTCAGCTTTCGTTTCAAGTTCCAGCAGGTATACATTATCTCCAAGATCTTGAAATACTTTCAAAGTGTCGCTGATTTCCTTTTCAATTCCAGCTTTAAGATCACCTAAACCAATTCTAACAGGTGAACGAAACGTGACGCTCCTTTCTCTACGGTCCGCCATATTGGCGTCCCGAAGTTACGGAACACAAAACTCCCACAATCAAAGTATGGTTAGGCTTTTCCACAAAATAAGACCGCCAACTAATCAAAAAACTTTTCCGAAAACAAATCACAATATCTAAACACTTCGATGGCCAAGCACAGGCAAAGATTCCAAAGATTCACAGAGAGCTCGCACGAGAACCGGTACGTTCCCTGTGGTGTGGTCGTAGACGAAAGAAACAACTCAAACCTTGCCCAATTGCTTGGACTCTCTTTTAAGTCTCTTAGAAGGAAGGCCTTTAATTGCTGTTGTGACGAATTTCCAATTACGTCTCGGCTACTTAACCGAGAGATTCCAAAGCCAGCTAAGACTTCAAATCACAAAAGGGCGATTCTCCAATGGTCAGTCATCAAAGCCACATTCAAGAGATTGCCTCCAGTGTGCTGCTCAGTGTTGCAGTGCTGTAATCAAACAAGAAAATCTTCTAATATGCTGTCAACTTGCTGGAAAAATAATTCCAAAAAAAAAAAGACAACATTTTGAAAACAGAGGGATCAATGATGTGGAGGCGTATGGAAATCTTCTCTGAAGAGTCCAGTCCCAAAATGGGTCCAAAAGTCTACAACACGGCGTATTCCCAGGTGGTCACCCAGCCAGGTACTGACGCCGCCCAACAGGACTTGACTTCGGTGATCGGACGAGAACCGGTACGTTCCCTGTGGTGTGGTCGTAGACGAAAGAAACAACTCAAACCTTGCCCAATTGCTTGGACTCTCTTTTAAGTCTCTTAGAAGGAAGGCCTTTAATTGCTGTTGTGACGAATTTCCAATTACGTCTCGGCTACTTAACCGAGAGATTCCAAAGCCAGCTAAGACTTCAAATCACAAAAGGGCGATTCTCCAATGGTCAGTCATCAAAGCCACATTCAAGAGATTGCCTCCAGTGTGCTGCTCAGTGTTGCAGTGCTGTAATCAAACAAGAAAATCTTCTAATATGCTGTCAACTTGCTGGAAAAATAATTAAAAGAAAAAGAAAACATTTTGAAAACAGAGGGAGCAATGATGTGGAGGCGTATGGAAATCTTCTCTGAAGAGTCCAGTCCCAAAATGGGTCCAAAAGTCTACAACACGGCGTATTCCCAGGTGGTCACCCAGCCAGGTACTGACGCCGCCCAACAGGACTTGACTTCGGTGATCGGACGAGAACCGGTACGTTCCCTGTGGTGTGGTCGTAGACGAAAGAAACAACTCAAACCTTGCCCAATTGCTTGGACTCTCTTTTAAGTCTCTTAGAAGGAAGGCCTTTAATTGCTGTTGTGATGAATTTCCAATTACGTCTGGCTGTATTTAGTTTTATTTTTTTTAGGCCACAAAACGTTTACTGAGCTCTAGCGCAATGCATTCCGGGAAGGTTTTTTCTACTTACGTAAGGGAAGACATGGCGGTTGTTTGAAGAAATTATACTTTATAAGTCTAAATTCAGTTCTCGCTTTTTAAACTTTGACGCTGGCATTGTTTGGGAAATGGGCTGCAAATCACGAAAGGATTGTTTTCTTGGGGAAGAACTGCTCTGGGACTTTGCTGCCTGGATCGATCTGACTACAAACGCCGATACCTCGATTGTATCAGTTTGTTCAAAGATCATAGTACAGTTTGGTTCTTTAAAACGTGCTGATGACTTGGGGGTCTATCAAGGCTTTATGATGTCTCTCAACCACCAGGCAGGGATGTAAGGTATTTTAAAAGAGCACTTAAGACTACGATATATATATGTCTTTACTGTTTGATTATGGTATTTTCTTTGGCGCTCCATCAATCTCAAGGGGCGTGTTAAAAACACGAAATGGCGAAATAGTACTAAAGTTATAAGATATTACCGTTCCACTGAAATCTCCATCTGTTGCCGAATGTATTCTGTAGATTAATTCAGAGAAATAAAAGAAACATCTACAGTTACAAATTCGCCGTCTCAAACCTTTGGGTAATTTGGATTCCAGTCTCTCTTTGTTAACAGGGCGCGGTTTGAGACGCCTAGGATTTTCTTGATCAAAATGGCGGTGTTTAGTTTTGACATCGGAAGAAAACGAATTGTTTATCTCGTCTTTACCATCAAGCAGCGGCTATGACAAAAAGGCGAGACAGAGGCGTTTGTTCATGTGCTTCAGTGAAGCCCATCAATGAAAAGTTTTAAACTTACTTCCCGCGTGTCGGCGGATCTAGAAAAGGTAATATTATAGGCTTTGCTTGTCTCACTACAGAAAACTACAAAAATGATAACTTAAAAAATTACTCATGTGTATGCCTCTTATGATTATTTTCTTTAATTTGTCGGGATTTATTTACCTGTACTTACAGTCCAAGTTGCTAACCATTTGATTTCTAAAAGGGGGTTTGACTAATTGCGGAAAAAACAATCTTGCACAAGAAAATTAGGAGAAGGAAATCTTATACCAGTAAGCATTGGAAAAGTGGTAAAGAAAGTGGAAAACAAATTAATTACACAAGTACCAATGCAGAAAAAAATTCTTCCTTGGAAGGAAGTGTCCACATCCCCACCCCTCTCCCCCTGAACTCAAAAATTAAATGCTCCGTCCCCAAACAGAATAAATCGGGCAACAATTACAACTTTTATTGGAGCGGTTATATCTTCTAACGTTGGCTCTTATCTTTAGTACCATTTCACCATTTCGCCGTTTTGCTATTTCGTCATTTCGCCATTTCGTGTTTTAAACACGCCCAATCTCACGTGTTGTGTTTTACCTCACAATGGCCGATGGAAACAACCTGTTTCCCAGATCCCCATTCTATTTCCTATTTTCCTTTGACTTACAAGAAGACAGCTAAGATTATGTGGGATCTGATTTTGACTTTGAACACTATAAACAGAAGCTACATCTACGTATCGTATTGGCACCCAGACAGATTTTTTTCCAAAAATGTGCAATTGCGTGGAAAAAAGCCAGGTTAGTGTTTGAAATATAATTTGTAGTCAATTCACTGAGCTTGGGGGTGAATCAGAGCCAGACTGGACAGTGCCCGACAAACTTTCTTTTCTGGCCTTGACAGATGAATTTATTTCTGAAGACGGTGACACTATTATCGGTGGGGAATTTAACTACATTGGAAACATGAGGCCCGGTAAAATAGGCGGAGATCAGAATGGAAGACCATTGACTGCAGCATAATATTTCACAAGCCTGCCGGACAGTCCTTGTAGAGACTGTTCTTACTGCATGGCTCATTGTTTGTTTTATGTATCTGTCTGGATTTGCAAAACCATAGCCACAGAATTTGACTTGTCATTGATAATCTTGATACAATTCTGTCCTACAGCTAGCTTTCCACAAGGCTTATCGTAGCAGAAATAACAGCAAATAACTCTCCTGTATGCCTTTTGAGGCCAGGAAGACTAAATTCACCGTCGTTTGGTTGAATCATGAATTGTACAATTTAATTAAGAGTGCTTTTAACATGAAATTGGAGTCTAAATCAACACGTACGTACAGACATCAAAACCGCGGCGGAGAGCTAATCTATCGCTTTCTAAAGGTCTGCATCGTCCTAAATGGACTGAACAAGAGCTTCCTACGTCGAGAATCGATTGAACTTCAAACAAACTAGGCCATAGTTAGCAGTAAGCGAACACTCAACATGTTGTCGTTACGTCAATTATCGCCCGGAAGCCACGCAAATAAATTTCTTCCGCGCTAGCAAATCACGGACAGTCCTGTTAGTTAGCTAGGCCGAGAACGTCTAAAATTGATAAAACAAGGAAGTCCTACTCACGATCAGCGCTTGACCTCATGTTCTTCACCCTAGTCGTGGCCGTTTTGCTCGCGAATAGCAATGTCCCGGATGTACATGAATTTTGTCGAGCACGGAACGGCCGTATCCAGATTTCAACAGATTTTTTTCTAAGTCTTTAGCTACATCAAAATTCAGAGCAAATGACGCCAACAGCAGCTAGAAATGTTTAGTCCATTGCACGTCTAAGCCCTAAATTGATGTGGCTAAAGAGTTTTGCTGTCTAAAGCAAGCACAACATTATCGCCACAGGGCAAAAACGGCCTACTGTTACGGGACTAAATGCGACCCGTACAGTGTACACATCTCAGGCCTGCCTCACGTACGATAATGGACGATGCTTGCTAGCAAATCGTTAGACTTGCGCCTTCATTGGACTTAATGATGTCCTCGGGCAGACTTCCTTTAGACAGCAAATACAGAACGCTGATCGGTCGGCTCCTTGTCGGAGTCACCGCGCGAAATGAATTCAGACGAGTGTAGCCTGGGCTAAGCTTAACACAAATTGAAAAGGGGGTCGGGAGGGGGGTCGATAAATAACGAGAAAAAAACCCTAAATAAATGAAACATGCGGCAAGGAGTTTCTACATTTCATGCTAGGTAAGATTTACAAGCTGCTGTTATAGCGAGAGCAAAAAATAATTTAAAAAAAAACAAACAAACAAATAAATCAAAAAAACACTTGATTCAGTCTTTAACACCGTTTTCATAAATCAAGACATATATTTCAGGGAACAAGACTGGATGACCCAGAAAGGTCGAAAAACGAGCGTGTCTAATTTTCTGTCGATCTTTGTAAAGCATCTAGAGTCAAACTAGGGAATTCCCTGAGCAGTTTCGGACATTCTGTGCCAATATATGTCTGAATTTATGAAAACCGTGTTAAAAACTTTGCACCAATATAGCGGGCATGTTTTTGGAAAATCGGTCAGATATATATTTTAAAACACTTACACACGTACATTTATTTTATATTTTATTAATTATTAGATAAGTAATCGTAGTTAGGTGTCCCCAGTTAGTATTCATTGTATGCTAGCGACTTCGACACCTTAATAAAGTTCTTATCTTATCTTATCTTATCTTGTCTTGTCTTGTCTTGTCTTTACAAACAATCACTTCGCAATTCAATTCATGTGATGTTTGGCGTGATCGCTACAAAGATGCACGAACTTTCACGTGGATCGGGCATCACCGTACGGATGGTTCTCTTATTCGCAATTCGCACACGTATCGACAAGTTTCTAATTACCAAGACAATGAATCAATTTGTTATGGACAGCTCCATTCCCACATTCTGATCATGATTATCTTTGTTACTTTTGAAGTTATACGAGGCCCTGGATACTGACACTTTAATAGGGGAATCCTTGTTTACAATATTTGCCTCATTAGAATAAGCAGTTCAGTTTCTGATGGAGCTACAAATAAATCAGTTCTGAATATTGAAAGGTCATGGTGCGATTAACTCTGGCAAAGAATATGAGCCTGTTGTACTGGACACTTCTTGTGCAACACGGGTGTAGAAACTCAAAATTTTACAGATTAGCGCTCTTGCCACCCAGAAATTTTGCAGTTTTTGAAAGACAATATCTCGTTGAGTATTACACCCAAAGAACTAAAAATTTCACCATGTATTAAAGTTTACTAGCTCTTTAGCTGCCTGGAGTCAATTCATATCTAAAATGTTTCCTTTTGTACGCAAAGTCGTATGCAAATGAACAAAAATGTAAACAATGACGTTAGCATGAATCCCCTATAGTGAATTACATGCTTTCTAACGCAGCGTTCGAGGTCCAAATAAAACACTTCCTGGACTGATTGGCAAAAGAAATACTACCGAAACAGGTAGAGTGTTTTTTCCGGGGTTTTTTCGAGGACGGGCGAAACAGTTGCCTTTAGCGACAAACGAGAACGTTTTGGGTCACATGGCCTGAAGCCATCAAATGAAAAGTCAAACGCACGCGAGCATATTCCTTCGCGCGGTCTGTGGCTCGGTTCTTCCAGCCTGAGTTTTTCCCACGCGCTTCTTCTCATGATCAGTCGTCGATCTTTCGCTCTGATTGTTACTTAGTAGTGCAACATGATGCATATAAAAGTTTTTTATAACACTTCTTTTCCCGAAGATCGATGTGAAGTGATAACGACGGACGAGAATGAGGTGGCGACTTGCGATGATCTTATGCAAATCGTACGGGATAAATTAGAGTGTTTAGGAACGTGAAGGAATGTGATCACGTGCGCTTACCTATTTGGCGTCAGTTTTAGACCACGTGGGCTTAATTCAAATACGCTTCTTGACAACGGCAACTGTTTCGCGCGTCTCTCTACGGGTCCGCAAAGGCTATCTTTAAAACAGGGAACGGGGAATCGGGGAATGGGAATGGGAATGGGAATG
>NC_138155.1:16248254-16258254 GCF_964199315.1 Orbicella franksi | reverse complement strand
CCCGATCGCCATAAAATGATTAGTGGCACTCGTGTATCCCCTGCACCCGCTTTTCAGTTCGACTTTTTGTAAGATATGTTAAGTCTCAAGCTGTATTAACATTGCTATACTGCGAATATTGCTAGCACGTTTCATAATATTCGACGTTTATTCTTCGGCAGTTAGCCTAGATTACGGCTGTCTTCAGGGGATACACATATCACTGCGCCATGTAATAATTAGTGATATGTGTATCCCCTGCATGCGGTCGGCGACGGTGTACAACCGAGGTCAGTGAAACTCCAGAAATCCCAAGCTATGAATAAATGCCGGGTGTGAATATTTCTAGCAAGCCAGTTTTGACAATGCAAATGTTATGGGCATTTTTCTTCTTGGGTAGAAAGCCAATATAACAGCTGTGTCCATGGGGATACACATATCACTAGTTCATGAAACAATCAGTGATATGTGTATCCCTTATTATCCCGTGCACGCGTGCACGCGTTTTTAGTGGAATTATCGAGTTTCAAACTTCAGTGAACCCAAGCCGTGTAAAAACGTCGGGTGCTAATATTGCCTGCAGTTTTGACAAGGTTGATGCGCTATATTATAACAGTTGTGTTTCTGGGGATACACATATCACTGCGCCATGAAATAATTAGTGATATGTGTATCCCCTGCACGCGATTTCAGTTTAGATATTTAGACATTCGAGTTGCAAATTCCGCAAACCTCAACCTGGGTATAAACGTCGTAGCGAGTAAGCAGCCAGCACGTTTCGGTAATAATTGGCCATTTTCTTCGATCAGGTAGATAGCCAATCTAACGGCTGTGTTTAGGGGATACACACTGAGATCACTGCGCCATGAAATAATTAGTGATATGCGTATCCGCTGTTCGAAGTTTTAGTCAGATATACAATCGAGTCGGTTAGAACTCAACCAAACTCAAGAAATCCTAATCTGCTCCGTTGGGCGCGAATTCATTTCTGGTTTCTTCTACTCTTTACAGCGCTCGTCGGAACCTCGCAACCGAGTCGCCATTTTGTTCGTTGAATGCCCAGGCGCGTATCAGTGTTTTGTGTATCCCCACAGGGGATACACATATCACTAGTGATATGTGTGCGGGGATACACATATCACGGGGATACACATATCACTGTGACACCGGTCCGCAAATAATCCCCATATTGGACCGCAAATGGCAAATGATCCGATCAAAAAATAAGGAATGGCATGGATTTATATCAGAGGAAGGTGAGAACATGTACAAGAATTATGAACTAAAAAAAACGTTTTATCATTTTACAAAAAAATATTCCACAGTTGCTGTTTTGTTCTTCGAAGGGTACAGATCGTTTTCACTGTCACGCAATAAAAAAAATAATAAATCGAAAACCAACCAATAGGAAAAGCTAAGAAATTGTGATGTACGCTATAGAAGATAGCTAAATAAGACACTTCTCCAAGTTTTAGGCCTGTGCGTTTCCCCAAACTTCAGATATTTGTCGTAAATGTTTCCCAGAAATTTCCAGAGCCCAGAAAGAAAACGCCATGGTGGTGTACATCCGTGGTACACCAATATGGCGGCCGGAATATAGTGTAAACATCTGGAACTTACTTTGGCTTTCTGGGCGACTGATTATCAGCACTAAACAAACAGGCATTTACATAAACACTTTTCTTAACGCTCTAACTTCTAAAAAGGCTCAAAATCATGAGATAAGTATATATTTTTCAACAAACTCGATCGCAGCCTTGGGTCACCCAGCCTCCATAACCCTGAAATTCAAAATGCTCTGGTTTCCAAACGAAGCACGCTAATTGTAAACAGATATAAATATACCGCCTCTTATGCCTGACGAGGATAAAAACACGTCACGTGAAGACGATCTATTGAATTAGAAGTCTTAGAAAAACACATACTTGTAAACATTCTCGAAATCCCGGTGGAGATAGTATCAAACATCTATTAAACAGCTAATTGTCAAAACGAAGCGCAAGCCTTGGCTTTGCTTGGTCATGAAGCTGAACTTCATAACCATAGCTTGGAATTTTGGCTTCTTAGAATACTCAAGTAGTCATTTCCGAGGAATTAAAGCCAAAATACGACCAAGGAAAAATTACAAAATAAATTTGTTCAAATTTCCAGTGCTACACACTAGGTGTTTTACAGAGTGATAAAGCGTTGTAGGCTTGTGGGTCTACTCAGGTGACAGCGTCTTCCGTAATAGTTGCTTCATGGTTAGATTTTAGTTTAAAACTTTAGACGAGTGGCGTTAATGGCTGATAAAATGTGATTTAACTATAACACCGAAATATCAATGTTTAACAAAGGAGGATATGTAGCGTATGTTGCACTGATCATAATTTTACTGAGAATTGCAAAGAAATGCAAGCCAAGTTGATGATTGAGTGGTGATATTCATAACATCCTAGTTAGCAACAAAATTTAGACGAAAGTATGAAAAAAAGCAAGTTGTAAGCCATTACAATTATAAGATGGCTTTAATAAAAACATCGGTATTCACGTACGCTAATTCCCTATCCACACAATCCCACCATCCATGCCATTCATTATTTTTTGATTAGGATCATTTGCGGTCCAATATGGGGATCATTTGCGGTCCGGGATCATTTGCGGTCCTGGGATCATTTGCGGACCCGTACATCTCTGAAAAAATAGTCTACCTGTTTCAGTAGTAAGTTTCCTTTTGAACTTTTCATAAAGGAAGACAAACGTTTCTTGAAACCCACTGCCGATTCGAACTTAATTTTATGATTTCTTGGGGTATGGTCAGCCACAAAGTAATTGTTGTATTAGCTGGTTGATCCTCAGAGTTTTTTAAAACGCTTAAAACGTTTAAAAACGTTTCTTCCCACCTTCTCGGCTGCTACATCAAAGGACGATGATTACGATCGAGAATGACATCGTTGCAGGCGACGTACTTCTTTGGTTACGTGGAAACTTTAACGATTCCTTCGGATCCATCGGGAATGGTCACCATTTGTTTTGCCGTTTTTTTTTTTTTTTTTCGTAAAGCGCGCCTGTGTCAACTTAGCGAAGGTGCCGCAATCGGGCCGAAAGTAAAATGGAATGCGTAGATCTCTGTAATTTTCATTTCTGCTGCGCATTCATTTTTTGTCAGCCAATGAAAAAAATTCGAATTTTTTTTGGTGTGTACTATTTTAGTGCTACCCTCTTTAAATAAAGTCTTTACTTACTTACTTACCAGGGGCGGGGAGAAGACTCCTGAAAATTTCGTATAGGCATCATCCAACAAAAAATGACGTCACATCCGGTTAAAACTGCGTTTCGCGGCTCGTTTCACAAAGCGAGAAAATGGCGTTTCGATTACTCGCGATTTCCCTCTATTTGTAAACCATCAGTTTCGTTTCATTTTATATTGAGGATGGAAAGATGTTGCAGACACATTAGTTCGACTTTTTAAGCAAAAATTTCGGGAAAAGAGAAAAGTTTATTATTGTTTTGACGCAAAATAACGGAGAGCCTTCCGTCATCGTCGGGCGAATTTTACACATTTGCAAAACTGGTGTTGTTCCGACTTTTGGTTCTTGTTGTTCGTGATTTAGTGATAACAATAAGTGCAATAGCCTATAATGTTAACAACAACCTGGATGAAGTATTGCTGGCCATAGTTTGCACTGTGTACTACGGGAACATAATTAACAGAAGCCGTTTAGCTCCGAAAGTCGCTGTCACCAGAGCTTTTGTTGCTCTTGGCTCACGTGTATTGGTAGAGGAGACAAGCTGGATCGCATGCTGAAGGTCAGTATCCCACATTCCTACATTTCTCGTTGAAGATTGTTGTTTTCAGTAAGATACAGTACATATGTATCGGTAGTTTGGGGTCATCAGTCTCTTTCTCTTTGGCGAGTGCTTTTAAAACGCCCAGTAAAAACTTGATTCACCGCATGGAAACTTGTGCCTCGCTGGATCGAAATTCGAGCAAGATTTTTAAAGTTCTAGTCCTCTTTAAAAGTAATTAAATCAATTATTCAAATCCAAGCCATCAGAGGGAATCTGCCATTGAAGCTGCCCAAAGTTAAGGTCCTGTTTATGGACCTTCCCCTTTGAAAATCGTGGGGGTGTTCTTTGAGGCAACACAGGTCCCATTTGTATGGTCTCGGGTACCCGGGATAACCCTCCCCCTGAGGCAACTTTATCAAGTGTTTGTATGAGAAAATGTAGCCCATGTAGGCCGAGTAAAAGTTGACCCTGCATGATTATTCATAACTCTTATTGAATAATCAAATGTGCAACTATCCCTCTTTGTTTAAGTTTCCCTCACTCATTTGATCAGAGTGGGTTTTGCTGAGTTAATTTTCTCTTCTTTGATACAAATTGCTGCTTTAAATCTTAAATCTAGGCATTACGTGACACTCGCCATGCCGAGAGTTGTTCCAGTTAGGTGAGCCAAAGTGTTAATGTATACTCAAAGAAAAGTTGTTGGTTACTTTAGCTGCCAAGGTGAGTCAACTTGCCCACCTGAATTGTCTCACCCCCAAGTCTGGTTCGTCATCCTCGTGTAAACGGTTGGTTGAATTTTGTAAAGAAATAAGTGAAAAGTTAGCTCCGCCAGGGTAACTCGGGGAAAGGGTTGTCTCTGGTACACAAGAGCTATTCTATTTTATTTCCATTTTCCCTCTTCCTCTTCCAACTGGTTATGCAAAATATACTGTCCAAAATCTTTATGGGTACTGGTGTTTGAGAGTGTCATCTTTATCACTATTGTGGAATGTACCTCACCATACGGCCACCCCCATTAACACAGCCGCCTAGTTATTATGGCCACTCTATTCTGGCTCAAACAAAAGCTCAGTCGGTCATTTTCTTATTTATTAATTATACAGTCAGATTTTTGTGACCTGTTGGTGACCAGATTAACAGAATTCTGGCACATTGTAGGAGTAATTTATATACAATTTACAGCAAGCAACGGCCATCATTTTGTTAGTGAAGTCCCATGCATATATGTAACTCTTGATTATTTTGAGATTTTATCTTTATTATGTCATCAAGGCAATAATATTTTGATTCCTGCTCCAGTGGTGAGGGGGGGGGGGGGGGGAACTCTCCTCTATGTGCTATATACAGCTGTGCAGCCCCAAAGGGTATGGTTATTCAGTCGTTTTGGTCATAAATACTCTAGGGTAAGGCTTTTGCCCTCTAGTCTTTAATTTGTTATGTTTTTTAGAATAAGCTACCTCAATTTTCATCATTATTGATAAGACCATCAACAAGAGTCCTTCAAAACTTATGTTTAGGGCAACTGTAGCAGTCGCAACAGTCATAAATGGAGTAGGGAAAATCACAGATTTTGGTCATAAATAGGTTAAGAGTTTAACTTTTGTGAAGAGGGCTGCACTGACCCCCTCCCAATTTTTCTGGGATGTACAAAACACATTTTCTTAGCAGTTACTACAGTCTTGCTTTAGTAAATCAAAATAGTACTTGCTGCCAGGTACTTTATAAAAGTATAACCCCTCCAGAAGCCTTCACAAAGTACATGTAATATCAGGTGCTAACAATTTTTTTTGCAGCTGATTAAAATTTGGTACTAAATTGTACTGAACTGGTGCAGATTTAATATACATTATATTTTGTCACACTTAGTTCACTTATTTTAAGACTACTCAGCAGCAACTAGTACCTCTTGTATGACCATGCAGTAACAGTATATTCCAATCAAAAAAAAAAGTACATGTATATGTATTACTATGCTGCCTGGAAGAGTGTGTAGAGAGAGCACACAGTGCAGTGCCCTACTGTATGTCTTTTGTTAGGTATAATAATCTTAAATTTAGAAGACTCATATTGATCTTAGAATTCACAAAAAGGTTGATTTCTTGACAACTCTCCTTTAGCTGTGTCACTTCATAATAAATTAGCAGTTTGGTATGTTGTAGCATAGAACTTTAATTAATTAAGTTATTGCACTGGTATCACAGAGGTCATGGGTTAGAATCCAGTTCACACCTAATTTTTTTTTTCAGGTTATAATTTCACCTTTGCTTAAGTTGTGTATAGTATGTTGCAATGATCAATCATGTCTTTATAAGTTGATCAATGTATATATGTCCCGCTGACTTATACTTCAACATTTTATCTTAAAGTTTGTTTATTTGTTTTATTGTGTGGTTCTAGAAAATGTCCATACCCACCCCAAGGAGATTATTGGAAATTCCAGGGATGGGGAGGGTCTCAAAAGTCAAACTTTTTAAAGAAAATGAATTTATTTGCCGCCAAATAAAAGTGTTTATGACTCCTACCCACTTTTATTAATTATTAAATGTAACTATCACAGTTTAACAACTAAGGTAAGCTAGGGAGGAATGGCGGTGAGCAGGGTTCAACCGGAGGGGGATGGAGTGTAATTTGTGCAACGTAACAAAAGGATTGAGTAATAGTCACGAGAATATCTGATGACCTAACTAACAATAGATTGATTATTTGGCAATAGTCACGAGTTGAGACGGAAAAGTACATAGCCTCGTTTCCATTGAGACCTATAAGATGATGCGTGTTCCTCGAGTTCGTCCTCTTTGTCTCCAGACCTAACACTCTGCGAGTTCAACCCTCCTCCTCCCTTCCTCCACCTCGTATATTTTTTATTTCTTTGTATTGGGTATTTTATTGTGGGCCTGCCGTTTTTCTCGTGCCCTCACCTTTGCTAGAGCTTTACGAACGAAATAATCGTTCCTAATTAGTTTTATTTGACTATGTATAATTTAATCAATAAAGCGGCCACCTCGTGTGGCCAAAATTTATCCCAACACTGGATCTGGATTACATTTTTGGGGGGCGCTCTTTGCAAACAAAGCTCGGCTGTTGACCAAATAATTGACTATAGTTTTTTCATTAAGTTGTATTTAATTGCATCTGGGAAAGGAGACATAAAGTATTAATAAAAATTGGAATTTCCATAGGGATGGGATGGGGAGATCTCTGTTTAATAAATACATAAATAATATGTACAGACCCATTATCTGATGTGAAGACTGTGCAACATATCCTGGCCAACAAGTTGCCAAGGTGTAGCATCCTTGTTATCAATTTCAAGTACCAAATTAAAGAAGATCAGCACGTTAGATGGGATCGAGAGGGGAATTTTTCAAAATATCATAGCCTAAAAATATAATTATATATTTTCCAAACTCAATCATGTTAGTAGTGTTAGTGTCTATATATTTATTTATTTATTTATTAACGAATACCTGTGAAGAGATAGCCATACATTCTTGCAAATATTCTGGGAGTCTCCCACATACCAGTTAGATCATCCAGTCCCCCAGGAAAGTTATGAAATTTATTGTCCAAGTAAACTACTGAACCATGGGCTCCAGTGGGGACAGTGCTATTACGATGCAATTTGCAGATGTGCTACATAATATGAGCTTAACAGTTTTGTTACCATGGCAACAGACTACATTTCAGACCTTCCCTGATATTCTAGGCTTTTCTGGCCACCTCATGGCCTTGATTAATGTTTTTCAAGCTGAAAATCACTGCATTATTGAAATTGGGTTAGAGGGGACTGGAAAAGATTGAGTTGCCAATTGGGAACATATTTTTATAGCCATATTAGTGTGTTGCCTGTAGAACTATAAGGCTACCAAGTTTCAATGATCTCTGCTGTATATATGGTCTGCACTTGATGTAATATTGGGTTTGGTGTATGACATCATCAGTCCTCTCATTTGCATATATTTTACACATTTTAAACTTAAATATCTCCAGAATTAATGCAAATATTTGTTAAGGTAAACAGCATTTGTAATCTATAGCGGAATTCTATTTGATACTCCTAAAAATTCTGAATCAAGGGGTAAACATTTGATGATAGTAGTATGCCAAATCATTGAGTTGAATTTATGCTGCTGACATTTACATGTACTGTAAGGTGTTGAAGAGAATTTTGGAGGGGAATTTGGTGTGTTTATTGAATTGCCAGAGGTTGGTTGGCTGGTTTTGTTATTGCCTTGTCATTATCTTCCATGTATTTTTTTTTTAAAGCAGAGTGCTTGGTGGCAAAAGCAAAACTGACAATATTCTCACTTACCTGTGTTTCTAAAGTCATGTTTTTAGGTTTTTGGGGTCAATCTATCAGTAGTTGCACTGTCTTAAATTACAATAGAAAAGATGTGATATTAATTATGTAAGTTATACTTTGGTATCGTTCATACCAAAATTATAGTAAGTTTCTGGTTCAATGTTTGCCACTGCATTAATTTGATTAAACTACTGTAGTTTATTTTTTAACGGAATTTAATTCTGTCAAAAGGGAGGTGGGAATCTGAGAACAATAGTGAACTAGACCAACAAATATACAGAAATCTACCACCATTGCTTTCATGGCTGAGTGGAGATGAATCTAAGTCAGACCAAAATTAGAAAAAAAATTACTGATTTATTGGAGGGTTGAAATGGGATCCTGGCTATGGGAGAGTAGGAATCGGGGCTGAGGGGGGTGGGTGGTGTGCTTGTGCATTTAAGAACCTCTCTGAAAGTGAAAACAAACTGTAGGTTTGAAAAGTTTAAAGCGGAGGTAAAAATTATACTTTAATATATCTTGTTTATTAAGGTGGTAATGAGCATAATACCCACTTAGGGTGAGTCATTGAAACAATGACATAATTTCTGTTTGTCTTTTCTTAGGTGGTCACCTCCTGGCATATACACCCCACACAGGCATACAATGTTATGATTTAGATGATGCAACCTGCTTTCCCATGTTTAACATACACGTAAGAGTATTGATCAGTGGACCAGTGTACAAGTGTGATTTCTCTACTGATAATGAGAATTATGATAAAGATACAAAGCCACTCTGGTGTGATTTATTTAATTATTCCTTAACGGTAAAGTGAACCAGTTAAACCAAAGGTTGCACTCTGTAAGATCAGGTGTACAAAAATTAAATAGAAAATTTCACTACATCAATTTTATTAATTAAGTATACTTCTCTGCAAAATATAGTTGGTATGTTGTTGCACTGGTAAGAATATAATTTGGAAATTTTTTTTGGGAAATGTTTCCATTTAAAAATGTAGCTCAGATGCCACAACTATAGTTCTCCTTTCTGTGGTGTTTTCTTTTGTGGTAAATTGTGAAAACAAATTATGTTGACCTACATGTAAGTTAAAAAAATATACAAGTAGTAGCTCTTCTGAAAAAAAAAAAGTTAATTTGTTGTTGTTTCTTCCTGTTCATTTTTTCCTTGAACATTTTTATTTTCCTAATAAGTAGTTTAGCTAGCCATAAAAATGTTTTGTTGTCTCTGAGACCATTTTCAAGATAAAAAAGTGATTTGTATATAAAATTTGAATTTTTGGGGGTGGGGGTGGGGACCTTTTCAGAATTTCCCTACAAAGGTCACAAGGTACAAGGGAAGAGTCAAAAATAGAATTTTAAGTGTTAAAACATATGTTTTCATCATCAGTTTGGGCCTCTCTGTGAAGCTGCATAGTATACTTGAGGATCATGTTATACCCATTTTAATTCAAAATACAAATGGAAACTTGCATTGACAATCACTTAATCTCTTGGCACTGTTTTGTTTTTTAATAATTGCCTTTTTTCACAAAACAATAATTTGAACATCTTTGTTTCACAAGCTGGGGGGGGGGGGGGGAGGGGTATTCTACAAAGTTTTAAATGGCAAGGCCTTATCTCAAGGTCCATTACCCCTTACCCTTTTGTATACATTTGTACCATTTTGATAGAAATGGCACCTCTTTTGTCGACCTTACATTGCAAAAGGGTAAATGTACCCCTTTAACAAACCTATTAAAGAATACTGCATACCTTTTCTATTCCCTTGGAAAGAAGTTAATAAATAATATTACAGAATCTCTTCATTCTGGCTGAGGAGAGTAAATGAGAGCTTTTCAACAACATTTTAGAACCAGAAGAATGGAATCCCTAAATGACAGATTTTCCTACCCTTTCATACACCTCAACTTGTGAAATCCCTATCATTAATTTTATACCTGAAGCC
>NC_138155.1:16185754-16243254 GCF_964199315.1 Orbicella franksi | reverse complement strand
CAACAAGAACAAAAATGCGGGGGCGCCCTTTGGCATCGGCTAGGAAACACATATAGAACTTCCACAGTTAAATGTATTGGAGATCTTTGTGAAATTGTTAATAATCTTGTTCATAATTTGGTAATCCATTTTATTACGCTTCAGGATGCTTACTCAGACAGCTTGGTGATTGGAGACGATATCGAGGAGTCTGATTCCGCCACTTTCTCTGTCATTACTGTTTGTGAGGAGAGCACAATGCCAGCCACGGTGTGTGCAGAGGTCTCAAGCACTGGTGAGGGGTCAGAAACAGTCTCTTTGCAGTCCCATTCGTCCCAAGCCTCGATATCAGAAAAAGGGATTAGCATATGGGTTGACGAGATGGAGGAACAAAACAGCAAACGGCAGAAATTAAACGAAGCTGTCCACAGCATCTAAGGTGGCCGGTAAAGCCCTGTAATGTCCACCATGAACACGACCTGGGACGACGTCTGAAACCCAGCAGCAATATTACATCCGCAAAGCCAAACTGACTATAGCGACTTCATTGTCTGTCATCACTCCCGGCCAAGAAGAACTGGTTTGGAAGGCGTTACAAACGGAGGTACTTTTCGATATCTGCGAACTTGTAAAGAACAAGAACCTTGACTCACTCAAACTGGCAGTTCTGAAAGAAATCTGTAATCAGCTACACTTGACGAAAAGTGGACCGCTGTCAAGAAAAAAGACTTTCTTTGAAGCCATTGAAAAATTTTCTGAGAGTTGCCCATGTTTTCAAAAATAACTTCACATGGTTTTAGTAGGAAGGATCTCTTTGCCTCTACCCCTATCTTCTCTATTGGGGCCTTTTAGATAGGTGCAGGGAGACCCTTAGATAACAGGGTTTATAAATACTTGTAAAATTGTGAGTAATATAAGACTAAAAACTGAATGAATGCTATGGTAAACTGACAGTAAAACGAAAACTGCATGGATTTTTACGTACTGCTAAAAGCCAGCTGTCCGTTGCTATGCTTAAATGCTATCATGGATAAAACCAGTCCGGGTTTTCTTCATCAACGAAATAGCTGTGCTTAGAGAAATAGGAGGAAGATTTCAGCAGCAATGAACACGGATTGATCACCTTTAGTAACGTTTTTCCACTTTCCCAACCACGGATCTATTACGTAACAGTGTATTAAGTTTCGACTCACTAATTTGCACAGCCATGTTACTTAATGTTCGAATTAAATTTCCTCTTCCACCGAATTGACTGTCACTTCGGCAACTTGTTTACCTTCCATCACACGTGGTGAAAACATAACTCTGGTAGTCTCCAAAACTGTTCACTAACTTACAAAACACAATCTTGAGTCTGTCTGGCATACATAATTTGCATGTCCGTGGTTATTAAAATGACAGAGTTCGATTCCCGAACTGTCATGTTCGTTGTGGACTATCAACGTCTGCAAGATCGAGACAACAATAGTTTCAAAAACAAGAACTTAAAGAAAATTTCTTTCATTAGGTGTAGGGTCATCATCGCTTGTATATAATATCAACAAATACGCGAAGTTTTCCGGGGAAAAATCGACAACATACAAATTAGTCAAATTTGAAGAAAGCTTACAGGAGGGGATTTTGACCCACCAAATGACAAAATACGCGGTTGAGGTATAGCCACTTATCTGAAAAAGTTATATTTTTCTCTTAGTCATAGTAAAAAAGCCAATAAACGCCTGCAACATGTCGCAAATCAAGAGGAAATTTTTCCCGGAAAAACTACAATTATGCAAATTGGGAAATTAGATTAAAGTCGTGAGAAAGCTCACGCGACAGGATTTTAATTTGCCAAATGAGAGTTTGCATATTTGTAAAGACTTTAAGACAGACTAATAAAAACTAGTTTTGATCTGGAAATAAACTGCCGCACTTTAGAGAAAACCAGCTTTGAAAATTGCCAAATTTCTTCTTACTTACGATAGCCTCTAAGTGATGATATTTGGAACCGCTCCAAAGTATGTTATTTTTAACCAAATTCGTTTATATTGGAGACATGAGCTGTTTATAGGCTGGGAAGTATGTACAGTTCGTATAAACGAATGAGGCTAAGGTGACGTACGTAAAATCATTCGTAAAAGTTTATCCAAATTTTCCGTCTCACGTGACCAAAATAGCACCAAAAACTAGGGGGGTGGTCTAAATTCTATGAAAAATATTTTATTTCACTAAAAATACTACCGGTCGTTATCTTATCTGATAGAGAAAAAGTGCTGAAAGTTTGGAGGGAATCAGCCGTCCTCGATCCGTGGACCCTGCCTGGTCCTTACTGACAGTGACACTTAAACTACACAGTGAACGTTTGTCAGCAGGCTTCAGCTTCAGGTTGACATCTGTTCTGACACAAGTCAGGGTTGAAACCACAGTCTATACTGTAAATTAAGTTTAGATCTTGATCTCCCACTATTTCACATATTAACTAATTTCACTTTCTACATTGGGATTCTACCGTTCATTGAACAATGTTAGCATACTTACCGGTTTTGTTTTAAGAGACTTTTGGACAGCCTGGATTTCACACGTGATTTGAGAAGCAGTGATCTCTTTATGAAGCTCTATGACAAGACTTTTTAGTAAGTCTAATTTTGCAGTATTGAATCTGGGCTTAGCAACAGCTTTTGAACTAGATGCTCTGCCTGAAACTGAATGAGACATTATTTCTTCTTCAGTAAAAAGCCTCCGCAGCAATAAATAAACTGTGTTAAAAACAGAGGTGGAGTTAGCGATTAGTTCTCTACACTCCTTTGGGTACTTGTGACAATTTAGACTCTGGCTGTTGGTCAGCATTGCTAGAATTCTTCAGCTGTTTTTTCAGGTTTTTCACCTCAGGCACAGTGTCCATGGGAGCTCCCCTTAATGAAAACAATTCTTTGTAGCAAAACTTGCAGCGTCCCTGTAAAATTAACAAATACAAGGTAAGTACAGTGCAAGCAATTTCTGCTTTATTTTTTTTTAGGTGCCTTTTTATCCATAAACCCTGTATATATATGGGACTACGGGTGTCTGGAAAACCCGAATAGCGAATAGCGAATAGTCGCGAATAGTCCTGAATAGCGAATAGCGAATAGTACGAATAGTGCGAATAGTGGCGAACAGTCTAGAATAGTGGCGAATAGTGGCGAATAGTGGCAAATAGTGGCGAATAGTGGCAAATAGTGGCAAATAGTAACAAATAGGGTACCCAGTATCGCGCAGTCAACCTCATAGCAACTTAGGATGGGATTTTTCCGCTAAAAAGCACCGACGCTTATCAGGACAAAAGGTGTTTCTAAACACAATTTCTTCTGTTTTAACTGCTGCAAAAGCGCAAATACGTCTTTATTAGGTTATCCTTGTGTTTTCTGTTGTCTTAATGTCAGCGATAGACAGCCTACTAGCCTGAGTCCGGAGAAGAAAAGGTAATAAATTCACTGAAATTCTGTTGCTTATTTGGATAATTAATAAACGCTGGATATTAGATCTAAAGCGGTTGCTATTGATGACTATTCGTCACTATTCGCCACTTTTCGACTGTTCGCCACTATTCGCACTATTCGAGACTATTCGCACTATTCGGGACTATTTGTTATTCGCTATTCGCGACTATTCGCTATTCGCCATTCGGGTTTTCCAGACACCCTATCGATCGAGACATACCCAGTTTTCGTAAGGAACTGCTAACGGCTTGGCACCGACATAAGGATTACCGCGTGCGGACCGGATCCACTGAGTCCGCCACTGCTATCCTCAAGGAGCCCCTGTTCTTGAATCCTGAAATTATCACTGAAGACAAGCCCCTGATCTTTACAGACTGGATTGCAGCAGGAATTACCCGGATTAGAGACATCTGCTATGAGGTTATCCCGGGGTACCTACCTGTGTCAGCTATACACGATATGTTAATAGACAAAAATCCGCGCACCTTATCTAGAACAACAGAAAAACTGAGAGCTATTTGTTGCTCTTCCCCCACAATGGTCCCAAAAGATTTGTACCGCCACAGTCTGGCCGCCGCCTACCTTGCAACCTTGTTTTGGCATTGTGAACTCAAGCCCTGGACAAACACCCATCGATATTTCATTGTGCAGGACGCGTCATTTTTACACACACTTGCTGTGAGCCGAGAAGCCTGTTATCCTTGCTGTAGACCACTGGAAGCAGAAACTTCAACCAGAATCCTGCTTTAACGCTAAACAATGGAAAGCTTTATATCCACCGCTAAACAACAATAAACACGGTGATGTAAACTGGAAGATCACCCACAGAGTTCTCCCCACTGCCATGTCTTTAAACAGGATCGGGGTGTATGCCACACCGTATTGTCACCGATGTGGTGCTACCGACACCTTAGAGCACGCCATACTCGATTGCCCTACTGTCCATAATTTCTGGAACCAGTTACAGACATATGTGGATAAAATCACTGATCGAAAACAGACGCTCACCACACAAGTAAAGTTATTTGGAAAAGTCAAAACAAATAATGACCCTCTAACACCGAGATTACTAGATTTTGTTAACTGGACACTAACATTGGCCCGCTGGGCTATCTATAAATCTGCTGTCAGCTACCGAACAAAGAACTTGACATATGCGCCCGAAGCGCTGTTTAAAGCTATGGTGAGATCGCATTTGCGTTTCCAATACAAGTTATATAAGTCAAGACACACACAATATTACTTTCCGCATCATTGGTGTTTAGGAGAAGCCTTTGCAAAAGTAGAAAATGACAATCTAATATTTACATTGTGATAAAACTATTATGAATTAACATATGATGGTAAACTAACGAGAACCCAAATGAGAACATTAAGGAATATTGAAGAATATTATTTATTTTAATGACACTATTGTAAAATCGAGGATATTTAAAAAGTTGATCAACTAACCAAAGGATTGTAAATAAAAAAGCTTTTTGAGCCTTTTTAGAAAAAAAAAACACCGGTTCTCGTCCGATCACCGAAGTCAAGTCCTGTTGGGCGGCGTCAGTACCTGGCTGGGTGACCACCTGGGAATACGCCGTGTTGTAGACTTTTGGACCCATTTCTGGACTGGACTCTTCAGAGAAGATTTCCATACGCCTCCACATCATTGATCCCTCTGTTTTCAAAATGTTTTTTATTTTCCAACAAGTTGACGGCATATTAGAACATTTTCTTGTTTGATTACAGCTCTGCAAAACTGACCACCACACTAGAGGTAATCTCTTGAATGTGGCTTTGATGACTGACCATTGGAGAATTGCCCTTTTGTGATTTGAAGTTTTAGCTGTCTTTGGAATTTCTTGGTTAAGTAGCCGAGACGTAATTGGAATTTCATGACAACATGTATTAAAGGCCTTCCTTCTAAGAGACTTAAAAGAGAGTCCAAGGAATTGAGCAACTTTTGAGTTGTTTCTTTCGTCTACGACCACACCACAGGGAACGTACCGGTTCTCGTCCGATCACCGAAGTCAAGTCCTGTTGGGCGGCGTCAGTACCCGATTCAATATACCTAGTTGAAATTAGGAGTTTCTCCCCCTGCTGGGATGCTCTGGAAACTAATCATAGATAATACCAGTGAATTTAAAATGTATCACTACCACAAGGGAACAGTTCAGGTAAAGATGAACACTTTGATTTGAAACAACTCAAGCCAAGCTGATTATTTAAAGAGACATAGTAATTGATAGAATATAGTATTTGCAAAACTTACCATGTAGACAGAGACACCACAATCATAATCATTCTTTTGCTCAGGTGTATGCTATGTGTAGGGATTTAATTAAAATGTGTAAGAAAGTGTTCAGTCAAAAGAGCCCGAACTTGTGTGGACTAAGTGCAGACAAAGAGCCTGGCACATTTATATTACCATAAATCTAGCTAACTGGCATATATCTAACTGACGCCATCGCTGCCATGTTGGATGACCATTAACAAAAAAATTAGCTTAGTTAATTGTTCTTGTCATCCAACATGGCCGCCAGAGTCTTTGTCACTTGAACATTCTGCCTATTTCGCACCAATTTCATCACGTGCTATTTACATTTTCTGAGACTAGTTACTGGGGGTGGGAGATTATTAGCTCTGTTACCTATATCATAAGGACCCCTACAAGCTTTCTAATGCAACTGTAGCTCTATTTGTTCCATTTGTATATAATTGTTTTGTGTGCTGACTAAAAAAATTAATCGGGTTCAATTAGGTTGCTGTTTAACAATTTTTTTTTCTTGAGGGGGGTGGGGGGGGGGAGGTGAAAGGGGGGTCAGGACCTCCCAGTTCTCCCTGTTCCCGTACCTTTATCTCTTGACTCCCGCCCTCATCCGTTTTTGCCCCGTCCCCTGTAAATAAGGACACTCAAAACATATACTTGTCATTTAGCTGCGCAATCCTTTGGCGTTTCTTTTCCTTTTTTTTCAGCCTTGCTCCTCTAGCTCTTCACGTCTTTTGACAGTTTAAATGGCAACATTTTATGACCTATGATGTAACCAGAAGTTGGCCTCAGTTTTTCAGTCCAAGGGCGGATTTAATTTTTCCTTCAGTCCAGAAGTCTCACGATAAGCTAAATGTAATTCAAAAAACATTTGGGTTCTTGTTTTTGAAAGTATCTTAATGCTTAATAAACGATTCCCACCTTCGTAGAACTCCCACTTCCCACCCTTTCCTCTCCAGCCTCCTGCTCCCTATTCTTCTGGGGCTCCTGCCCCCCTGTTCCCCCCACCCCACCACCAATTTTACTCATGGGTGCACAAATATGCAAACTCAGCAAACTATTCAATCTAATTAATTTTTAGGGTAACTGGGATTGCACTTATTAACTATTTACACTTATTTACACTTGTTATTTAGAAAGCCTCATTTTAGAAGTGACTTATCCTTTGCGTGATACAGACTTAATAAACATGAGGGAAATAGACTAGCAATTTTGCAATGAGAGTGGCTTTGTGAGCATGTCAGGTCAGTGTCCTTTAAGCAATACGTTTTGGTTAAATAAAGGATTTTCTTAAACCTATTTTGTTTAAAGGTAAACACCATTCACAAAAAAAGACAATAGAAGGCCATTTTCGTTACTTTAATTTGTGTTTATTCCATAAACAGATAGTCTTACAATGCTAAGGAACAGTATCCAACTCTTTAAGTTTAACAATCCTCCTGAAGAGATTCCTCTATCCTTATACAGAGTATTTAAGTCACAAAATAATATATTAAATATTGATGTATACAACTTGAGCCCACTGGACATGTCAGAAATGTGTCCTAGTACTGCCTGGCACTCTGTTTCACTTGGAGTGAATGCAAAATAAATTTTATTAAGGCATTGAAATCAAGTGTCTGATAACGTTCATATAAATGGGAATCCTCAATATTCTAGCCTGCTTTATGACTCAAGCAATAAGAGCAATTATCAAACTATTGTACAAATAAAACTGTGCATGGACTTGAGTCCAATCACCTTATACACAAGCTGTCCTTCTGGCCGGTAGTATTTTCAAGATCCTGGCTACCGGCCAGAGGGACAAGATCACAGAAAACTGAAAATATTTAACTGTAGAGTCATTCTAGTGTGGTATAAAACTAAAGAACAATGTTTCAAACTATTCTACAAATAAAAATGTGCATGGACTTAAGTCCAATTACCTTATACACAAGCTGTTCTTCTGGCCGGTAGTATTTTCAAGATCCTACCGGCTAGAGGGACAAGATCACAGAAAACTGAAGATATCACTGTAGAGTGATAATCTAGTGTAGTGTAAGACTAAAGAGCAATGTATCAAACTATTGTACAAATTAAACTGTGCATGGGCTAACGTCCAATTACCTAATATACACAAGCTGTCCCTCTAGCCGGTAGTATTTTCAAGATCCTACCGGCCAGAGGGGCAAAACGACTCGACTCGCTCCTAGTACTCCTCGGCTGTCCTTCTGAGCGGTAGGATTTAGGTACAACCCATGCGCTCTAGCTCTTTCCTCTGTTCACGTCACGTTGTTTGCCCCAGAATCGGGACAGAGGTATGTAAGGACATAGTAATCCAGTTGCCGTCGCCTTATAGGCTTTGTTTATGATTTGCATGCAAGGAAAGTAATTTTTTGTTTCACGGACGATCAATTGCTATTGTTGAACTATTTCAAAAACGAGTGCAAGGGTTTCATCAGGTTTCCAAACGCGCGAAACATTTGAAATCACGAGGCCGCGGGCCGAGTGGTTTTATTGTTTTCAAGCGTTTGGAAACCTGACGAAACAGGAAGCACGAGTTTTTTAAATAACTTCTCCAACAAAGAAAATTAGTTTAGATTATCATTTGAATAAGTTTTCTCAATTCAAATATTATATTTGAGACGCGAAATGTGATTCTATCACCTAATTACTGCTCTGTGACAATTTTTGAATATTCATCAATGTCACGTTGTTACCTAGCTGTTGTCAGTTCTGAGCGAACACGTTGCTTCGCAAAGCAAATGGCAGAGTGCAGATTTAGACCTCCTAAAACTCGCGAAGAAGAGGAAAAGTGTGTGGCCTGGCAGTGCTATTCTGAGGTAACGTGTGCATCTAGTCTGTTAAATACAGGGGTAGATAGTAAATTAGTACGCCTTAGAACTGGGAATTTCTAACGTTAGTGCCGTTTAAGGTCGGAGGTGTACAGCAACGTGAAAGCAAACCAAAAGACGAGGTCGCCACCAATGAGCGAGAATTTAAATTTAGAAAAAGAATGGCCCTTTCTGTTTTGGGGAGTTTAATAACTGTACCGTTACATTTAACGTCAGCAGTAAATAATTTAGGTTTAAAGTTTGTTCTGTAAAATGTGTGATTAAATAAAGTTGTTTATGTTCATGTGTTTTTCTTACTTTATCATTATGCAGATTAAGAAAATTTGCATCCGTGTTGGAAATTATTTCCAAACACGCCGTGGTTTTCCGCTCGTTTTTCATTGGGTTTCTAAACCTATCCACCTGACCAGAATAATATGCTCTGGTTGGGTAAGAGCTGCATGAATAACTAATGAGTTTGAGAAGCCATTTTCAACAACGGTTATTCCTTGTCTATTCAGATCGGATTTAGTTTGCAATGTAGTACAGCGACTAATTTATATTCGCCTTTCAGTTTTTAAACTCGTGGATACGCGAAGCGTAGAAACGTGTTTGTTGCGGGGACTCCGATATGCAAATGTGTCACTCACTCACTCACTCACTCAGGTGTAGACACTGTTCGTAATTAGTCGGGTCGAACGAGAGCGCCCGAGCCCGACGCCATATTGGAATAGTAACCGTGCAGTCAGTGCGAGCCTCGCTATCGTGTTTGCGTGGTTACTAGCCAGCCCGAATGATAGCAAGAACTTCATGCTAGCATGCATATAGAGCACTTTATCTTAATACCATATATGGTATATCATAATATGGCAAAGAGACCACTCACATTTCCATACATTTGTATTCACTGACATTCACCTTAATGCATTCACCTTCACTTATACGCACTCACCTTTACTTGTACGCACTTTCATTCACTTCGATTCACCCATGTTCACTGGTACACACTCACCTTCATTTGTAGGCACTCACATTTACTTGCATGCACTCACCTTCACTTGTATTCACTGACCTTCACTCGTATGCACTCACAATCACTTGTATCAACTCACCTACACTTGTATTCTCGCACCTTCATTTGTATGCACTCACCTTCACTTGTACGCACTCACCTTCACTTGTATGCACTCACCTTCACTTGTATGCACTCACCTTCACTTGTATTCACTCACCTTCACTTGTACGCACTCACCTTCACTTGTATGCACTCACCTTCACTTGTATTCACTCGCCTTCACTTGTATGCATTCACCTTCACTTGTATGCATTCACCTTCACTTGTATGCACTCGCCTTCACTTGTATGCACTCACCTTCATTTGTATTCACTCACCTTCACTTGTACGCACTCACTTTCACTTGTATGCACTCACCTTCACTTGTACGCACTCACTTTCACTTGTACGCACTCACCTTCACTTGTATGCACTCACTTTCACTTGTATTCACTCACCTTCACTTGTACGCACTCACTTTCACTTGTACGCACTCACTTTCACTTGTATGTACTCACCTTCACTTGTATGGACTCACCTTCACTTGTATGCACTCACCTTCACTTGTATGCACTCGCCTTCATTTGTATGCACCTGCCTTCACTTGTGTGAACTGACCTTCACTTGTATTCACTCACCTTCACTTGTACGCACTCACCTTCCCTTGTATGCACTCACCTTCACTCGTCCGCATTCACCTTCACTTGTGTGTACTCACCTGTGCGCACTTTCCTTCACTTGTATGCGCTTGTATACACTCTCCTTCACTTGTATTCACTCACCTTCACTTGTACGCACTCACCTTCACTAGTACGCACTCACCTTCACTTTTACGCAGTCATCTTCATTTACACGCACTCACCTTCACTTGTATGCACTGATCTTCACTTACACTCAATCATCTTCACTTGTACGCACTCAGCTTCACTTGTACGCCCTTTCCTTCACTTGTATGCACTCACCTTCACTTTTATGCATTCTCCTTCACTTTTACGAACTTTCCTTCACTTCTACGCACTCACATTCACTTCTACGGACTCAACTTCACTTGTGCGCATTCATCTTCATTTATATGCACTCACCTTTCCTTGTACGCACTCACCTTCACTTACACACAATCATCTTCACTTGTACACACCCACCTTCACTTGGACGCACTCATCTTCATCTGTATGCACTCACCTTCAGTTTTATGCAATCACTTTCACTTATAAGCAGTCATCTTCACTTGTATTCACTCTCCTTCACTTGTATGCACTCACCTTCACTTGTAAGCACTCACCTTCACTTGTATGCACTCATCTTCACTTGTACGCACTCACATTTACTTGTATTTACTCACCTTCACTTGTATGCACTCCCATTCACTTACATGCACTCGCATCCACTTGCATGCACTCACATTCACTTGTATGCATTCGCATTCACTTGTATGCACTCGCATTCACTCGCATTCACTTGTATGCACTCGCATTCACTTGTATGCACTCGCATTCACTTGTATGCACTCGCATTCACTTGTATGCACTCGCATTCACTTGTATGCACTCGCCTTCACTTGTGTGCACCTGCCTTCACTTGTATGCACTCACCTTCACTTATATATAATTCCCTTTGAGTCAGCCACGTTTTGATTATTGCTGTCCAGTTTGGGGTGGTATGAATAATCCATTAATTGAAAAATTTCACAAAATCATGCTGCTAGTGTAATAACAAAATCTAGTTATAAAGTCTGTTTTTTCTCCTCTTCTGGACTCACCTAGCTGGGAAAATTTGACAAAGCAGGGGAGTAGCCGGAAAGGAAGGGGGGGGGGGTGGTAGGTGCTCGGGGCCCTCCTTTCTGGTGGATTTTTTTTCTCTTTTTAGTAAAAAGCCGTCTGGAAAAGCGTGTGCATTTCTTAAGAGATTCAGCATGAAATCTTGAAGTTGCGATAATGGGGAAAAAACCTCCCTCCCTAGTAGCAGATTAGAAGCTATTTGAAGCTTTGGTGCCATATACAAGTGAATACAAGTGAAGCTGAGTGTATACAAGTGAAGGTGAGTTAATACAAGTGAAGGTAAATGCGTACAAGTGAAGGTGAGTGCAAACAAGTGAAGGCGAGTGAATGCAAGTGAAGGCCGTGCATAAAAGTGAAGGTGAGTGCATACAAGTGAAGGCGAGTGCATACAAGTGAAGGCGAGTGCATACAAGTGAAGGCGAGTGCATACAAGTGAATGCGAGTGCATACAAGTGAAGGTGAGTGAATACAGGTGAAGGTAAGTGAATACAAGTGGAGGTGAGTGAATACAAGTCAAGGTCAGTGGATACACAAGTGAAGGTG
Organism: Orbicella franksi; assembly: GCF_964199315.1. Classification (NCBI taxonomy): domain Eukaryota; kingdom Metazoa; phylum Cnidaria; class Anthozoa; order Scleractinia; family Merulinidae; genus Orbicella; species Orbicella franksi. The sequence goes on along the minus strand of NC_138155.1, from coordinate 16,231,378 downwards.
AGTGCATACAAGTGAAGGTGAGTGCATACAAGTGAAGGCGAGTTCATACAAATGAAGGCGAGCGCATACAAGTGAAGGTGAGTGAATACAAGTGAAGGTGAGTGCGTACAAATGCAGGTGAGTGCATACAAGTGAAGGTGAGTGAATACAAGTGAAGGCGAGTGCATACAAGTGAAGGCGAGTGCATACAAGTGAAGGAGAATGCATACAAGTGAAGGCGAGTGAATACAAGTGAAGGTGAGCCGAGTGCATACAAGTGAAGGTGAATGCATACAAGTGAAGGCGAGTGAATACAAGTGAAGGTGAGCCGAGTGCATACAAGTGAAGGCGAGTGTATACAAGTGAAGGCGAGTGCATACAAGTGAAGGCGAGTGCATACAAGTGAAGGAGAGTGCATACAAGTTAAGGTGAGTGCATACAAGTGAAGGTGAGTGCGTACAAGTGAAAGTGAGTGTATACAAGTAAGGGTGAGTACAGACAAGTGAAGGTGAGTGCGGATGAGTGAAGGTGAGTGCATACAAGGGAAGGTGAGTGCGTACAACTGAAGGTGAGTGAATAGAAGTGAAGGTCAGTTCACACAAGTGAAGGCGATCGAATAGAAGTGAAGGTGAGTACATAGAAGTGAAGGTGAGTACATAGTAGTGAAGGCGAGTGAATAGAAGTGAAGGCGAGTGAATAGAAGTGAAGGCGAGTGAATAGAAGGGAAGGCGAGTGCATATAAATGAAGGCGAGTGCATACAAGTGAAGGACAGTGCGTACAAGTGAAAGTGAGTGCACACAAGTAAGGGTGTAGGTGAGCGCATACAAGTGAAGGAGAGTGCATCCAAGTGAAAGAAAGTGCGTATAAGTGAAGGTGAGTGAATACATGTGAAGATGGCGGTGCGTACTAGCGAGTAAAAGTTAAGGAGAGTGAATAAATGTGAAGGTGAACGCATAAAGGTGAAGGTCAATGAATACAAATGTATGGAAGTGTAGGTGGGTTGATCTTTCTGCCATATTAGGATATACCATATATGGTATTAACATAACGTGCTCTATATGCGTGCTAGCATGCAGTACAGTGTGGGGCCCAGTTCTCGGCCACTTTTTGTTCAGCGTTTATTTTTCGCGCCACAAATGAATCTGAATAAAAACCAATTGTTTACAAAGGTAGCTTGATTCCTTTTCTTCCGTTCTGCCGAGTTTTTCTGTGCGCACTTCGAGGTGACGCGAAGGTAGGTGCATTTGGTTTCCCCGAAAACGTGTTTGTTTACGGCTACTCGAATTACATGGTTTAATTCAAGTTTATATTTTGTCCGTCTTGAAAGCCCAAATTAATGAGCCATTTCTTGGCATAAAGGATGTACTGAGAGTGATAAAGCTATCTGTTAAATATAAACTCTTCCTGGCCTGTTTAATTCTTTGAACTAAATTCACTTCTCAATATTTCCTTACTACTTTTGCGTATTTGCCTATTCTCGGCCACCCTGCTCGCCTTCAAAACTAAAAGCGCTCATAGTTTTGTGTGGAGTATGCGTGTCAAGTCAGTTGTAAAAATAAAGCTGTAATGGGTTGACATGCCGAAAACTATGAGCTCTGACTTAACGAGTCTGCCTAATGTGCGAGGCAGCGAGCCATACGAGTCATGCGAGCCAGGGTGCGAGCCATGCGAGCCACGGTTTAAACATGAAAAAAATATTAAATAAACAGGGATACTACATACCAAAACATCTGATAAGAAATATATAAATAACGCTGTATTTTAAAATAACGCTGTATTTTAATATATACATGATATGAGTTACACTTATAGCCACGTGAAGCGACGGTTTTAATTTCTTAGATGATTCAAAGACGTAAATATAGTTCAGTGCGTGACTGTATTTATTTCGTGTTATTTATTTATTTAGTTTTTTTAAGATCTTGAATATTATTTTTTGAAAGGAGTGCAAATTTCGAAGAAAACCACCATCGAAGGTACGTGTTGGTAGTAAAACGATTTATCCCATTGGCATGATCAACGTTCAGATAACATCAATACATAACACTATCGAAGTCACGCCTTCTCTGTAGTCTTAAGAACGTAGTGGAGCTTTGTTGTTCTTTGTGTTCTTGTTATTGTTGTTGCTGCTCACAGCTTGTTCACAATTTCCCTACAATTTTAAAAATTACAGTAGAATTTTAGAGCCCCGATTTCTTTAAACCTTATATTATTCGAAACAATCTTTTGGTCCCATTAGCAAAAGAGAGTCAAAAAAAGTTAGGAGAAATTTTCCCTCATCCCTACATATCTCGAATCATTTTTCGTTTCTCTGGGAGGTTCGTGAAATCGGGAATCCATTGTATAACTCGAACTGACTTACTCTCTTGACTATTTTTCGGGTTTATTTTATTTAGTTAGTTACGTACTAGCAAGGTGAGTGTCTTGCTATGCAGATTGTTGAAATATCTCGTTTTAAAAGTAGATAGGCATAGGTACGAGAAACTGGGTTTGAAAACGACCGACACTGGCGGATGGACCATGAATAAGTAGTACGGTACGATATATCTTATACACATACTAATTTTTTATTTTATTTATTTTTTATTTTTCATTTTCCAAGGCTCGCATGACTCGCATGGCTCACATGACTCGCATGGCTCGCACTGTGACTCGCATGGCTCGCATATTAAAGCTTCAGACAGGGTTTGCACCCATTCCAGAAAAAAATTTCCAGGACTTTTCCAAGACTCAGATTGATTTTTCCAGGACTCTAAAATTCACATTATCCTTTTCACTCCTGAGATCTCAATGTTAATTCTCCTTACTGTCTGCCATACATTTCATATTTTGTACTTGAGTTAAACAGATTTCCAGAACTTTCCAGGACCAGTAGCCTTTTTCTAGGACTTTCCAGTCCTGGAAAATGCCACAATAAAATTCCAGGACTTTCCAGGTTTTCCAGGACCCGTACAAACCCTGTTCAGTACCCGAGGAATGCTATTGAGGTATTCTGGCATAAACTTTGCACTATATAGATGCTATCGTGAAATACCTGTAAAAAAAAACGACAGAACAAAATTAAATACAGTCGAACCTCCCATAAGCAACCACCCAAAATGCCAAGCCTAAGTGGTTGCTTACAGGAGGTGGTTGCTTACGAGAGCTTAAACCATATTGGGTCAAAATTTCGCCTTATTAGCATATGGTAACTGCAGAGACTTACCCCATGTTTTAAATGTTTTATTCATGTCAAAAGTCAATTTTGGGAAAGAATCCGGTACTTTCCAATGAGAAATTCAGTCTCTTGTACTACACAGGAATGCAATGATGATACAACATCAGATTATCGAATTTAGGCTCTATTACTTGTGAAGTGGTCGCGGTCGCTTAAGAGGTGGTTGCTTACAAGAGGTTCCAAATATAGTGCTTTGACTTTGAAACTTTTTGTAATCTGGAGAACTGGTTGCCGAGGAGAGTAGGTCACGCCTGAAGGTTCAACTAGACCTGTTTTCAAGTTAAAAGAGACAAAAGCTGACATTTCTCTGTTTTATCAAAAAGAAGTTATTTGTGTAAGTTGAGCTATATTTAGCAACCAATGCTATAATCTTTCTGGTTACCACTTCTCTGGGTTCCCCTTTTTGATGTTTCTGTTCTCCACTCCCACTGTTTGAGCAAAAGCAGGATATAATTTCCATCCCCACAAGAAGGTGCATAAATTATAAAAATACTTACAAGTGAATTAAAATCTCAGTCATTTCTAAGACTTGTGTTATTTTTGGAGTCACAACACAAAGTTCAAGTTGCTATTCAGATTGGCAATTATTCTCAGCACCTTGAATTGCTAAGTTTTGCATTTAATCTACACAAGTCACACAATGTAAATTATGCACACACACCAAAAAAGCTTTTCATTCAGTTTGATTGGCTTATATCTTTCCTTAACACAATTGTGATCGTCTCTTTGCTACCCTAGTAGACACTTAACAGAATAGCCATAATTTTTAAGATGAAAAAAAAAAAAAAAATCTGGCATTTTCCCTAAAGCATGGATCTGCTGTTGCCCTGGATACAATAATTTGCCAACTTGAAACATAAAGGAACAACTCTGAACAAGTAAGTACATCAAGTAAACCGTACGACTATAAAGCTAGAAAATGACGTAAATGTGATAAACGAAAGGTTTTAAACTGACCTTGACGACATGATGGCTTGTTACCCAACAAGTTGTACTAGCCCACTTGGTTTACCACCTAGCTCGGAAAAAACTTTCTAGAATGAATCGGCGAGAAAGGGAATTAAATCTTAGTTTAACACGAACAAGTTCTCTTACTTCAAACACATTTATTTTTACTACTTATAACCAGGTATACTTTTTTTTCTTGTCCTCCGTAACATCAACCGCTATGATCTGCTTCGCAATCCAACAGGTGGCTGGACGTTCGACTACATATGGAGATCTAGAACTTTACGAAGCCGTTTTCAAAGACTAAGAGCCGCAGCAGACCCAAACTTTAACAAAGAAAACGTTATCCTCTGGCGTATATGGATGATACTTAACCTCCGACATTTTGCCTTGCCATTTCTCTGAACTTCCATGACATACTTAAAACTGTAGCGTTTATTAAATTCCAGATAACACGAAACGATCGACCGTACAATATCACCATCTTTGCAACTGTCCTGAATAATCTTCCTAACTTCCTCACTTTTTCATACGTCCCTTACATATTCATACCACCTAACCTAAGTAACGCGTATTTGTCGCGAAAGAACTTCGCCTGTTCACTAAATAAATCAAAAACTCTGTCACTTGATCTCTTTATTTATACTACGGACAGACTGCTACAATGTTTTACCGATCCGAACTCGCTGGCACAAGAGTCCAGTTAAACCTTGAATGTTTCTGCCAACTCACCAGAAACTCTTTCAAGTACAACCTCTTCTCTTAACGCTTTTCCCTTGACTTAAATCTTCTTTATCATCATGCCCGAGAACTTCTTCCCTTTAGACGCCATTTTGAACAGGTTTGTTTTGCAAGAGATTCACGCGAGGAGTTCGCGAAGGGCGCGCTATGCAGAATTTCCTTATATGGGCAAAAATTAGAAGAGTGATTTTCATTGGTCGGGAATAATCGGCAGCATAGTTTAAAACAGATAAGGGAAGTTAAACGCTTCTAGGTGATATGCTTCTGGTAAAACTCGCCGATAACTGGGCCCACGAACGAAGCCTCCATTTTCGTTATTACTCGGGAGAAAACAGCGTTGAGCAGTCGATAGCTCTACATGTGTAAACTGAATGCTAAAGCTAGTTATGCGTGAAATTTTAAGAACGGCTGACTGTTAGGATCGAGAACCGCCGGTCAACGACCCATTTGGCAAATCGCTCATATTTTGCCCAAAGATACCCTTAGGTGACCTAATTCTAAAAATCATATTTCAAGGTTCCAGCGAATTTTTATTTTTCAGAAATTCGCGAAAATTTGAAAGCGCGGTCAAAGTGCGGTTTTTCGTGTAATAAAATGACCGAAATAAGGTGCGAGGACGAAGCGCTGGTAAAGTCTTAAAATAAATTCAATTGACTTCAAACTTCACACAAATGTGGAACAACCACTCTAATTTATTCCTCGTTTTAAACTAATCTCAGAGATGTTGATATAGTGGTTTTCCGAACCATTTTAAAAACACCTATGAAGCGTGTGAAAAATAACGGCAAAATATAGGTCATGTTTAACAGCGTAAAAATGCATCTGGTACCTCACTTTCCGATTATTTTACTTTACAGCCTAGAAATATCATTATTAAACATATATCATGCCAAGTTTCATGCTCGAACTCGCAGTATTTCCCTTTGAGAAAAACGAAAATCTATGTCAATGTGTCGGGCGCAAATAACACAATAATTATACACGAACAAGAGACAAATCAGTTTCAACGGCGAAAGTAAAAGGCCATCATTCATTAAAATCCCGTCAATTCACTGCTATCAGTAGAAACATAATGTCCACTACATAGAAACTGTTTTTAGACGTTTTCGAAACATTGCGCGTTAACTTTGTTTAATTCCCTGTCCGCCGTCATGTCTAGTCTGTCATCGCGTGTATTTCATTAATGTAAACAACACTCTGAATGGTTTTCACGACAAACGCAAGAGATTTCCTGTAACCTTAATGTTTTCGGTTCACCAAAACGCTTTAAGTTCGTTATGACACAATAATGGGTCAACTTGGAATGCTGTTTAGCATTAAGGACGTTAAAGGACTGTAAATTAATCGAGTTGAAATATCTTGAAGCAAATCAAAATCGCGCCCTTATTCTAATTTGGCAAACAGCCGACCTCCGTTCAAGTTCAAGAAGTCGAGAGGTTAATTCGGCAATGTATTACCGGTACAACAACAAAATCAAACCGCGGTCATCAAAAGTGTAAGTTTAAAAGTGTAGTGGCAAGTCCCAAATAAATTTCGCCTTTCTAAAATGGAAACAAGAAGTGAAACGCTCTGACCCGAAACAAATAAACAAAATATTAATACGACTAATTTAATCCGAAAATGTTACAGGAAACATACCTAAAAGCCGTCGATTCCCCTCAATACCACTCCACACTGCCTTAAAGAGCCCAAGCTTTCTGCTGTAAGAATCAGGGGCCTCAGGAATCTGTTTTTATCATATCGGCAACCATGCTGCGTGGCTGATATTCGAGACTCAGTAAAAGTTGTCACACAACCGTACGAGCAGCCCAGTCACGCTTTCACTGCTCTTGCGCAAATGTTCCACATTTCGCAATTTACATAAACCGATTACAAGTTTAAAGTAGTGACAGTAGATTGAAATGCGCTTCTTAAAGCTGACCTATCCAGGAGCAATTATTTCTCGTTCTTGAATGGCTCTTAGTTGTAGCTACAGTCGGAAGGGGAGGGGGGGGGGGGGGGGAGGGGGTACTCCTGGAAATTTCGGATATCTGTACGCCGTGGAAGATTAAGTGGTCTCCAGCTCTTAACGCCAACACTGACACACCAGATGATTCTCGAAGTATCACAGGGATCACTAAGCTAAATAATTTTGAGTTTAGCTCCGCTGAGTCAATTACCTGTTGGCGCGCATATTGCATTGACCGTGGACAGGTGGAAAAACAGTTAAACAGGAAAAGCCTGGTGCACATTGTAATTTAGCGTTGTTCAACACGCAATCGGTCAGGTTGTAATGCTAATCGTATTTGATAGAATCTCAAGTTTTCTTTCGACACATACTGGGGTGACATACTCCTAGATGGGTGTGACCGGGAGCCATGAGTCAAGTCAGTCAACTCGCAAAGCTTAACAGAAGAGTGATAGTGAACCACTGGTGGAAGGACTGCAGATTGTCCCTACGCTTTACCCTGATAGGCCTCTGTTTTATTCTAATGAACTGATGCTGTGACAATGATGCCATTTAGCTTTATGAACATGCTAATGGTCAAGGGTTTCTTTTGCAGTATAAAATAATCATAAATAAGTAGTTCTTTGTGAAAAACTATTTTCAGGAAAGTAAGCTGTTTGGGAGATCTATGTTTTCAGATTTTCTAGAGTGATTAGTTTGTTAAGGCACTGTTGCGCTGCGTCTACGCGCAGTGTCGGAAACAAAATGCATTAGATCATCTAATTTTAAGTCGATAAAGGTAAATTAATCGTTGCAGCGAATTTGGAAAGGGTGACTCAAATCAAAAGGGTGATTCAAACCTCGTTCCTAGAGTCTCTCATCTTACCACCCGACTGGAGTACGCTCCAGGGTGCGGTAAGATGAGAGACCCTGGGAACGAGGTTGAGACGATTCGGCCATGAGTTTTTCCTCTAAAGGGTCTTCCTCCTCTACTCCCTCTCCCTCTCTACAAAAATTTAACGATCCTCCCCGCCCCTAAAAACTAGCACCTGAAAAAGACGAATATTATAAGGATCCTGGGCTCTGCGCATTTCCCGCGCCACCATTTCGGCGTCAAGCTTTCGGCCTGTCGTTTGACCAGTGCGGAATTTTGCCATAAGATACGATTGCTGCTTGTCACTGACAGCCCTGAGAGCCCAACCCTCTTTTGAAACAACAAGGGCTTCTTGGTGACCTATTGTGGCTTTGAGTAACGCGCCAACGCTTGCTCCAAGCAGGGTTTGTAGCACATTTTGGCTAAGTCCATAAGGGAATGTCTCTCCAGTGACTGAGTATATTTCTCCAGAGACAAGTGCCTCTCTAAAGTGGACAGGCTATGAAAGACACGAATGCAGCTGCCTTGAAGACATTAATACACCCCTGCCATGCATGGTTACTATCCATGGAAGCATCACCAGACGCTTTCTCGGTCACACCCGTTGATAATGGCACCGATGTTGGGGTCGCAGTGTTCGTGCCTTTTTAGAAAATGACCTGAAGTCTCCTTTAGAGAATGATGTTTCCAGCAGAAATAAAGAAAGAGCGATGTCTGACTACATTGCAAAAGAAACCCTTGACAATTAGTATGTTCGTAAAGCTAAATAGTATTATTGTCACAGCATCAGTTCATTAGAATAAAACAGAGGCCTATCAGGGTAAAGCGTAGGGACAATCTGCAGTCCTTCCACCAGTGGTTCACTATCACTCTTCTGTTAAGCTTTGCGAGTTGACTGACTTGACTCATGGCTCCCGGTCACACCCATCTAGGAGTATGTCACCCCAGTATGTGTCGAAAGAAAACTTGAGATTCTATCAAATACGATTAGCATTACAACCTGACCGATTGCGTGTTGAACAACGCTAAATTACAATGTGCACCAGGCTTTTCCTGTTTAACTGTTTTTCCACCTGTCCACGGTCAATGCAATATGCGCGCCAACAGGTAATTGACTCAGCGGAGCTAAACTCAAAATTATTTAGCTTAGTGATCCCTGTGATACTTCGAGAATCATCTGGTGTGTCAGTGTTGGCGTTAAGAGCTGGAGACCACTTAATCTTCCACGGCGTACAGATATCCGAAATTTCCAGGAGTACCCCCTCCCCCCCCCCCCCCCTCCCCTTCCGACTGTAGCTACAACTAAGAGCCATTCAAGAACGAGAAATAATTGCTCCTGGATAGGTCAGCTTTAAGAAGCGCATTTCAATCTACTGTCACTACTTTAAACTTGTAATCGGTTTATGTAAATTGCGAAATGTGGAACATTTGCGCAAGAGCAGTGAAAGCGTGACTGGGCTGCTCGTACGGTTGTGTGACAACTTTTACTGAGTCTCGAATATCAGCCACGCAGCATGGTTGCCGATATGATAAAAACAGATTCCTGAGGCCCCTGATTCTTACAGCAGAAAGCTTGGGCTCTTTAAGGCAGTGTGGAGTGGTATTGAGGGGAATCGACGGCTTTTAGGTATGTTTCCTGTAACATTTTCGGATTAAATTAGTCGTATTAATATTTTGTTTATTTGTTTCGGGTCAGAGCGTTTCACTTCTTGTTTCCATTTTAGAAAGGCGAAATTTATTTGGGACTTGCCACTACACTTTTAAACTTACACTTTTGATGACCGCGGTTTGATTTTGTTGTTGTACCGGTAATACATTGCCGAATTAACCTCTCGACTTCTTGAACTTGAACGGAGGTCGGCTGTTTGCCAAATTAGAATAAGGGCGCGATTTTGATTTGCTTCAAGATATTTCAACTCGATTAATTTACAGTCCTTTAACGTCCTTAATGCTAAACAGCATTCCAAGTTGACCCATTATTGTGTCATAACGAACTTAAAGCGTTTTGGTGAACCGAAAACATTAAGGTTACAGGAAATCTCTTGCGTTTGTCGTGAAAACCATTCAGAGTGTTGTTTACATTAATGAAATACACGCGATGACAGACTAGACATGACGGCGGACAGGGAATTAAACAAAGTTAACGCGCAATGTTTCGAAAACGTCTAAAAACAGTTTCTATGTAGTGGACATTATGTTTCTACTGATAGCAGTGAATTGACGGGATTTTAATGAATGATGGCCTTTTACTTTCGCCGTTGAAACTGATTTGTCTCTTGTTCGTGTATAATTATTGTGTTATTTGCGCCCGACACATTGACATAGATTTTCGTTTTTCTCAAAGGGAAATACTGCGAGTTCGAGCATGAAACTTGGCATGATATATGTTTAATAATGATATTTCTAGGCTGTAAAGTAAAATAATCGGAAAGTGAGGTACCAGATGCATTTTTACGCTGTTAAACATGACCTATATTTTGCCGTTATTTTTCACACGCTTCATAGGTGTTTTTAAAATGGTTCGGAAAACCACTATATCAACATCTCTGAGATTAGTTTAAAACGAGGAATAAATTAGAGTGGTTGTTCCACATTTGTGTGAAGTTTGAAGTCAATTGAATTTATTTTAAGACTTTACCAGCGCTTCGTCCTCGCACCTTATTTCGGTCATTTTATCACACGAAAAACCGCACTTTGACCGCGCTTTCAAATTTTCGCGAATTTCTGAAAAATAAAAATTCGCTGGAACCTTGAAATATGATTTTTAGAATTAGGTCACCTAAGGGTATCTTTGGGCAAAATATGAGCGATTTGCCCAATGGGTCGTTGACCGGCGGTTCTCGATCCTAACAGTCAGCCATTCTTAAGTCCTTGCGGATATTCCAAGGTAAGAAATACAAGTTTACGTTTTTTGTTGATTTTGTATCTTTTACACGACCATTAATATTAGGTCTTTCGCTAAATTGAAGTGGAGTTGACTTGGAATGTTCGAATTAGTACTATGGCTAACTTGAGGGCTGAATTTCACGAGCATTTGACTCGTCAAGGCGTTAAAAATGACCAGGAGATGTGTATTTGTTTGCTGGAAAGGGACTTGCAAATGAGTGAATCTCATGCTCATGTGGTAAGCTTTGATGAGAATGTGTCTTATTCGTCAACCTTAATGAACTTATATGAGCGAAACAAACATTTTTTAATGAACGAAACAGCTATTGGAAACAGGACAAACATCGGCACTATTATATAATACTATAATTTCGTTTTTAACATCTAAACCTGAGGCCAGCCGAAGTATTGTTTTAAATATAAGCTAAGCTTACGACGTTGTGTCAGCCTTGCAGTAGTCTTTGACTTATTATCGTTATACTTTTCAAGTTTGGCTCATTAGATCTCCTGTGAGATCCAGCGTTCAATCAAGCAGGACCTTCGTTCAGAGCTTTGCAGTTTATAGCACTTAAGTTTTCCATGTTGAGTTGTCCACGTTCAACCGACATCGATTTAAGTTTAGATTAAAGTAGTGTTCCCTATACTTGTCTTGTTTATTTTATTACTTGGATCTGAACTCACAGTGGGATGTGAAATGCACATAAACTTGGAAAAAAAATTCCCAAATACTTGATTTTGATAAGCTTAAATGATTTCTACCCTGTCTTTTGCTTACACTTTTGCTTCCTGATTGAAAACATAACAAAAGAAACCCCCTGTGAGCTTGAATTTTTTGGATCAACACTGAAAATGTTTGCAAAAGAGGCTAGTTATTTTGATGTATTTTGCATGCAATATATATAGAGACAAGCGGTCCCACATTGGTAAAGAAGTGCTGTCTCATAAGAAACCTTACCTATAGCCTTGAGTGAAATGCAATGAAACAGGTCTGTAAGCTCATACGACTTGAATACAAGCAAATTTTCCCAGCAGGCAGACAAAGAGTATTCTATGTATTTTTTGGCAGGAGTGTCCTCTGTGACCCAAGAACCCTCAACCTTTACCACTCCGTTTTCAGCTGCAATTTTGCCACCCTAGCTATTCTGGACGTATATGTTTGTAATATGTGTGCAACAAAAGCCAACGAAATAAGCCTACGTCTGTGAGATAAGTGCGACCTTGCGTGGTACGAACCCGGCTTGTTTTAACAGCCTTAAATAATACACCAATAACTGCAAGTTCACCAACATGTTTCATCTCTAGATTACTTAATCCATGAGTTTGGCCATAGGTCTCGTTTGATTATGTATTGGATCAATAAACCTTGTGATTTAACATGACTCTTCATCCAATTTAGTTGGAAAACCTATCGCGGCTACACTCAGGACTGTAAAAATAAAAACTCAGTCATCTATGCATCGACACATGGTTCTCCATCTCGATCAGGCTGAATTATTATACCATTTAAACAGTTGACTCTGAAAATGTGATCTTTGGATGAGTTTCTGCTTTTGTTTCTAGGTACCATTCTATTTTAAAGAAAGCTGTGTTTGTTGCCACAGTTGAAATTTAATGTTTAATCATGCCATACTCCAAGACATGTGCAGACAAGTTCAAGTGCAAACATCACGGCTAATAAAAGACCGGAATATTCATTTGTTTCTTTCATGTTTCTTGGCACAGACCATCATATTATTTTTGAGATCTTTCTTCAGCAAAGAAAAAACATAATTAGATTTAAAAAAACCTCGCTATTGTAAGTATTATTTTAATTGATCATTTTTACTATGGTCTCACTCCGTGAAAAGAAGTGTTTTATTTTTGGTTCATTTAGGGACACGTGAGGAACTATTGTCTTTCTTATGGTACAACTACATAAACTGGCTCAATTGGAACAAAAATAGCAACTAAAAATGTTATTGAAAACATGCAGAGGATGGGAATCTTTTTCGTAAATGAACCAAAGTTGTAGAATGTTGTTGACCAGTCTCCCAAAACCTTTGTTGTTTTTTGATTGGTCAGTCTAAGCCTTAAGTTTGAGTGGTTATCAACTGTTTTGCTTTGGCCATCAGAAAACAAGGTTTCCAAACCAAATTCTCAAACAAAATTAATACTATATATGATAATTCATGACTTAGGATGGGATTGGTAGAGAATGTACATGTGAGCTGCAGAGGATTTGATAGTAACTCAGTATAAGTAAATTAAAAGAGACCTTTATTTTTTTTAGTCGATTTAAAATTTTGTTGTTAAATTGAATTTGTCTGGATAATGGCCAATTTTCTCTATGAGATGCACCTGTGGGGAATCATGGTAGTTGTATTCATCATCTTGGACTGGATATTTCCATGAATACAACGACATACACCATGATTCAGGCTCCTCTCATAGCAGGGAATTGTCACTGGTCTGTTTACGAAAAGATCACTGCTCATTGGTTTCAATAAACAGTTTGATTGGCCAGTTTCTTTCCAAGTGGCCACTTTCAAGTATGTGCTGAGTATAACTGGCTTTTAAAGTTTATTTTGTTTAATTTTGAGTATTTTTTCAGTGGAAAAATGTATAAGTAGTTGCTAACTGACCATTTTGTAGTTAAAAGTAAGCTTTAAGTTAGGAAATTTTAGGCATGGAAGAAGTTTGCTAATCAAATCTGCAATTTTGATATGTTTATATGCTCCTTTTAACATATGAACTACAGGGAAAATAAGGAGGAAGAAAAAGATTACTGATGATGAAGAGATCTGTGGTAATAACAAAAGAACAGCTGCAATACTCCCAAAGGTATGTTTTCCCTCATTTCTTGTTACAGTTCATGTCAGATTTGTTGTTTTGCTAGATTGCTTTTTTGCAACCATAAAAGAACTTCTGTTGTGAGATATTTGTAAGAAAGACAGACAGACAGACTGTCAGACAGACAGACAGACAGACAGACCAGCAGAGAGATGTACTGGTCTGTTTGGCTTTAGGCTTTTCGTTTATTTGTGCTCAAGCTGTGCACTTTTAGAAAGACCCCAAGTCTTTGTTCTCTAATGAAATTCCAGGTGGTGATAAACCATTGTTCTGCTAGTGAAATTAGCCACTAGCTGGCTTTTAATGATATCCCAAACCTTTGAATAGACCAAACCTGTGAATAGAATGGAGGGAAATACAAAAGAAAAGGCTTCCATTGAGTCTCCTTTTCTACCCTTGACTCATGCATTTCTATGAAAAGTATTAAGCAATATGATGATTTGTCCACGGACATTATCAATTTGCGGAAGCAAACAGTTTTCTAAGAGCTTCAAGGTACAGATAATGCCAAGGGTAAATATCTTTGCCTATTTTCAAAGTCAAATGAAGGCCATTCTGTTTATTATCCTTCAAATATTTTCACAACACTTGGATATTTCCCACTTTTAGTTGGGGTATATTTAGTCACATGATGCATTTAGACCAATCGCAAGAGAACGATAGTATTTTGATGGACTATGCACAAAGGTATTTTCACTATTCTTTTATCAGTTGACTGAGTTGAAAATTCCAAATTTAGGGTAAAAGTAAATAATTGTATAATGTGTTATTGAGAGACAAAAGTAACAAGTCGAAATCTGCTTAATTACTGGAACTCTCTATAAAGTCTCTTACATGAGATAACCTTTAGTGTATTGGTCAGTGTAGAGGGCCGTAGTCAAGCATGGAACACAACAGAGTGTTGTAATATGCAATCAATTGATTTATTGGAGAAGAAATAAAAATATTTTGAATAGCAGAAGGAACAGTGATGTGGAGGCATATGGAAATCTTCTTTGAATAGTCCAAAATTGGTCCCAAAGTCTACAACATGACATATTCCCAGGTGATTACCCAGCCAGGTACTGATGCCGCCCAACAGGACTTGACTTCAGTGATCAAAGGTGTGGTTGAAGATGAAAGAAACAAGTGGAGAGTTGCTTAAGTGCTTGGACTCTCTAAAAAGTGTGTTTGTGAAGGTGTGGTGGTCGATGGTTAATGTGCTTGTCTCTGGATCGAGTGGCCTGGGTTTGAGTCCTGCCTTATTCTTGAGCAAGACACTTTACTCTCAAGGTGCCTCTCTCCACTCAGGTGTATAAAAGGGTACCGGCAAATGTAATGCTGGGGTGTAACCCCGAGATGGCTAGGGGACATTTTGCTTTAAGCATTCTTTTGAGGTTTGACATTAACGTTCTTGAGAATGCCTGAGAATTTAATCATGAGGTCACTTAGAGAAATGAATTAAAGTGAGTTATTTGAAATAGTATTCCAAAGGTTATTGTGCTATGAATCGATTTTTAGTGAATAATTTTTGGACATATTGCTTGCACTTTGAGCGGAATCAGTCTTGATTCCTGTTGTGATGAAGTTGCAGCTACATCTCTATGATCTAACAAAGAGATTCCAAATTTAGCAAAAACTTGACATTTAAAACAGTGGAATTCTCTAATGGTCAGTAAACAAAGCCACATTAGAGAAATAACCTTTGGAGTGTTAGTCAGTGCTGCAGAGCTGTATGCTGCTTTTGAACTGCTTTGTTTGTTCTAAGTGCTTTCTGAGATGATGTACTACACAAAATTTCTTGTTGTCTTTAAAAGCAAGCAGATCTATCGGTGCCAGGTGTCATCCAGGTTTAGTCATGTCTGTTTTCATTTTTCAAGGACAGTCATTCGGTATCTATCCTCCATGTCTTGAATGTAGTTGGTGTCAAACCTATGAATTGTTTGGACTCACTGGCTGATGGTGAGGCACAGTAACAGTTAACTTTTATGTAATATCCTTAAGTGTTAACAAACTGGACACATCAAAAGTACCCAAATAATCTAAGACAACCTGAACATCCCAAATTTTGCTACATTTGGGAAGTGATGGCTTCAAATATCACTTTCATGCAATGAACAACCAACGGGATTCTCTTCAAATTTCTCTCCATTCTGCAGTAAAAGTATTGATAAATGGACTGAACCTGCTCTATTTTTTGCACTGTATCCCAATCCAGAGTCATATAACTGAACTAGAAATTCAATACAGTTGTTCACACCAGGTTAAAAAAAAAAACATCAGTGTTCTTTTTAATGCAGTACTGATGCCATCTTGTTAAGTAGGTTTGGTATTGCTTTGAAGGACCTGCTCTCCAGGAGGCCTTAAGTATGTCCTTTGCACTTGATGGAAAATTATTTTGATGTAGTCCCTCCCTGAAAAGAGATAGACTAGTAGGTTAAGTTTGGCCCAAAGTGGATGAGTTTCCCAGGGGTGACTTGGTAATTGTAGAAGGTCTTTCCTTGCTTTGAGGTGGAATGGGTCCTTTTTGAGCATTTGAAGAGCTTTCGGATACCATCCTTGTGTTGGCCACTCTGGTAGCACACAAACTCCCAATGCTTGCAGGTTCTGTATTTTGCTCAACACAGCAGAAAGAACACTGAAAGGGGGAAATGCATAAAAATTTAGCTCAGACTACTGTCAGGTGAATGCATCTTTAGCATTACAGCTTGGTGGTCTGGTCTGTAAGAAACATTCTTTGGGAATTGGAGACTTATGTGAGTGAGGCAAATACTGTAGGCCATGTCAGCTTTGAAACAGACTTCTTAAAGCATTTAGAAATGTTTTATTGCCAAGCTTCCATTCTGATTCCCTTTGGTTTCGGCGAGATTCAACATCTGCAAGAAGGGTTTGTTTTCCAGGGATATGAGCTACTCTGAGCCATATGTCCCTACTCACACACCACTACCAAATTTCTGTTGCTATAGAATTACAAGAGTCTGAATTACTGGTTCCCTATCATTAATAATGTTGACTGCAGTAGTGTTATCACATGATGTTTGGATGTGCATGTGAACTTTGTCTTTAATGAAGGTCTGTAAAACAAAGTATATGGCCAACATTTTCAGGTGGTTAATGTGGTGTTTACATTCGATTTATGCCCAGTTTGCACCAGAGGATACCCCTTTGCATTCTGCCCCCCACCTAAGGGGGAAGCCTCTGTGTTAATTTGATGCTCAAATGGCAAGTGTGAAATTGCATTATGTGAACTTTACACATTGTGAACCCACCACTGCAGTTTATGTTTTGCTTTTTGTGATAAGGACATGAGTGAATCAAACTTACCCTTTTCTGTTTTAGGGCCATTTTACACTTTTCCAAATTTCTGTAGAATAGGGGTTCATGCATCACCCTAGGAAAACTTGAGACAATGTTCCCAAGAGCACTTGCTACTTCCCTAGTAGTTGGGGAGGTTAAGTTGCAAGTAAGATGGCACAAACAGTTCTTAAATCAACAGCTTTATCTCTGGTCGGCTGAACTGTACTGAATTAATAACAAACCCCAAAATGTAAAGCACCTGAGTAGAGAGAAAAGTAGATTTCTGAGGGTGTACCACCAAATCCAGTGTGTCAAATAACACTATGCTGCCAATAAAATTTGCCATATACTGTTCAGAATTCTGACCTTGTAAATAAAGGTCATCAAGGTGTGCTGTCCGTGTAAGGCAGCTAGAGGAGGTTTTAAGTATTTTAGTGGACTGTCTTGGTGCACACAATCAACCATTGGGTATAAAGATGTGAGTTCATAGAGGTCTTCATCCCATTTAAAGCACAAAAATTTTTGATTGTCAGTTTTAATGGGAATTGAACAATAGGTATTCTTCAAATCAGTTGAGGCCATGAAACAGTTTTTTGTTACAAGTTTTGTGATTGTGTGAAGAGAACCCATTTTAAAATGATGGTGGGTCACCAAATTGGGAGAGGTAGTCTGTGCTGGATAGGGGTGATAATACAATCAATACCCACACCCAAAATATCAGACAAGATTATACTCTATCACTAATGAGTTCTCTCCATGCTGCAAATTTAACAGCAACCTGTCCCGCCTGAAAACTGTGGCATGAATTGAATTTTTTATTTGAAGTACTTGATCCATTATTTCTTGTCTGCGCTCTGCGGTTGTTTCCTTTTGAAGGGCCTATTGTGTCCCTTGTATAAAAAATATCCCTCTTGGGACTTTTAGCATAATGGGCAGAATGGCTAGAAGAATGTTGGCTCCCTTTGTAGGTGGACTGGCAGTAGGAGTGCCCCACAGAGTGGCTAATTTTGCTGGCTTCCCTGGTTTCTAACAGGTTTTTGGCCAAATCATTCCCAAAAGATACTGGCTGCCTAAAGACAATCCTGCAGAGCATAATTATAGCAGAGTATTCCGATTTTAAAGCAGGTTTTATTTGTTCCCCGCAAATTTAGGATGGTTGATTGTTCAGGTGTCCAAGTATGGCTATAGAATCAACTGAGTGATGGCCTTGGAATTATTGGTTAAACTAGAGGGGTTTACGACCAGCATATTAGTTGGTTGCAGTGTTGCAATCGCAACTGTAAGTATAATTTGTTGCAGGGTAGATAGCTGCAGATCAGTCCTCCTTTGTTTAGAATTGAGTTGGCAATTGCACCCACCCTTAATATCGCCTCAATTTTTCCAGTCTTTTTTACCTATTAATCATACTTTTTATTTTGTCTGAGGACAGTTTTTAATCTCATCGTTTGACTGGTATGTCGGCCAGTTCCTGTTTAATTTTCTCGCCGGTGGCATCATCGTCATTCAAGCCATTGGCGATATCTTGGAGAGGCTTTGTCTCTGCAGTTGAGTTTTCCCACCCTTTTTGGCCGTTGGCCCGAGAATGCTCTGTGAGCATTTTGACATCGTCTTCATCACCAAAGGAATCGCTTCCATGGAGACTGGTATTGTCATCAAATGGAATTCTATCGCACTTCTGTTTTCTTTGTATTAGAGTTGTATTAGAGTCAGAGTCAGGTGACCCCGGTTCATCAACAGCAGAACTTGATCTTTTCTTGCCTGGTGGGCTGTCGCTTTATGGAAGCGATTTGTCACATAGTCTTGCTAAAATAGTGGCCGTTTGGCTCATGGTTTTGTCCACTTTCGACAAGTTTTGAACAAGACCTTTGTTTTCATCCACAACTGTGGGTGGAATGGCAGGGGCTCCGACCTCATGACCTTCTTGTTGAGGACTTTCCTTGTTCATATACTTGGAGAGAATTGCCCAAAACTGCCGGGAAAAATTTTCAGTAATAGAAAAATGACGCCTACCCTCCTTCCCGGAATAAAACTTAGTAAGATAAAAGTAGGATAGCAAGGACTTTCGTTAATTTAAAGAGAGAAACACTCGCTAAACAGGGTGCGCCAAAACCTCTGTCTGACTGTCCGGGACAAGTAGAAATTTAGTTCGGACATGTAAATCTTAAACATGACTTGTCCGTGGGACAAGCACATTTCTGATGTCTAAACAAGTACAGAAACAGAGGAAAATTGACTTCAAGTTGCAGTAGAGTTGAAATATGTCTAACAGTAATAACAGCAAACCTTTAACTTGACAAAATAAGTGTAAAGATTCCTATAAATTTCGCTATTCTACAGCCATTCATTTGTTTCGGTGACCTCATCTGGCCTTAGTAACCAGGCCTATTAAGACTAATCCCCAGGCTCTAAATTCGAGTCAATAATGGCGGAATCTCAAAAGCGTCGTCAACCAAAGAATCAAGCAAAGAATCAACTGAGTCTTCGAGTAGTTATGGCAAGAAGAAAGGCAAGGTCCTTGCAAAGCAGGATTATGAAAAGAACAGAAAACGTAATGATATTCGCTTTAGGTTTAGAAGAAAAAATTACTTACAAGGCTTAAAATGTGATTAAAAAGAAAAAAAAACACCTGAATGTTTTTGAGTCAATCAAGTCATCGTATCTGCAGGGACTGGGTATAAGGTGAGTTTCTTGTAATAAAGTCGAAAATTAATGTTCGGGTTTTTTTGTCTTTAATAACATTTGTACCCTTGTAAATAGTTCACAATTAACGTTGCTATAAATTAAAATACACCAAAAGCCACATGTTGAATTGATTTTATTTCTAAATACAGTTTGAACAAATCTTTTTGGACAAGCACTTTTGGTTCTCGGACAACCAAATTCTCTATGACGGTTGTCCGATGGACAAGTGGATTTCAAAATTTTTCTCTTACTCTGCTAAAGCTTACTTTCCAGCAAAACGCTAAGCACTGACCAGCACCGCGGATATCTCATGTGACTATGTAGTGACGTAGACTGATGAAAAGATAGAATTTGTGGTGGCAGGCATCATGGTGTACGAATTCTATTGTTAAAAAGAAATTGCTATCAATCAAGACTGCACATGTACTTTACTATGTCAATGACCCTTTAATTACTCAGACTCCCAATAAAGTCTGTTTGTGGAGGTGCGTTGGCCTCATGGTTAGTGCACTCGTCTCTGCTTCGAGTGGTCCTGGTTTGAGTCTGGGGACATTGTCTTGTGTTCTTTCTTCTCACAGTGCCTCTCTCCATCCAGGTGTATAAATGGGTACTTGGAAATTTTAATTCAGGGGGAGGTGGCTGCGATGGACTAGCATCCCGTCCAGTGGGAGTAGAGTTTAGTCCTAGTCGCGTCATGCTACAGAAACCAAGATGTGCTCTGGCCCGATGTGCCACTTTGCCTGTGATCAGACTTCCTTCAGACTATCGATTTATTTGCGTATTGATACTGCCTAACAGGACTTGACTTTGGTGATTGGAGAAGAGCGGGTACTTTTACTGTGGTGTGGTTATAAATGAACGAAATAAGTGGAAAGTTGTCGAATTACTTGGACTCTCCATGAACTCTGGTAGAAGAAGGCGTTTTGAAAATTCCTGAAGGAAGAGATTCCAAGCCTAACTAAACCCTAAAATGAAAATGGGGGAATTCCCTGATGTTAGGCATCAAAGCTACATTCAAGAGATTACCTTTACTTTATTGGTCAGTGCAGCAGGGCTGAAATCGAACATAGGAAACAAAAGAGTGTTGAATATCCCAGCAATTGGGTGAAAAAATTTAAAGAAATAGGAGAGGGAACAATTATGTGGAGGCCTAGGGAACTATTCTCTGAAAAGTAAAAAAAAATTGTCCAAGAGTCTACAACACAGCGTATTCCTACATGTAGGTGGTTCCCCAGCTGCCAGGTACTGACGCCGCCCAACAAGACTTGACTTCAATGATCGAATATGAACCACTACTTTCCCTGTGCCGTGGTCGTAGGCGAAAGAAACAAGTGGAACGTTGCTTAATTACTTGGGCTCTATAGAGTCTGTCTAATTCCAGTTGGTATGGGGTTGCAATTAAATCTCACGCACCCAATGAAGAGATTCCAAACCTTACTTAAACTTAAGAACAAAAAGGTGGAATTCTCTAAGTGTCAGTCTGAAAAGCCACATTCAAAATACAACCTCCAGACCATTAGTCAGTATGGTGAAGCGAACAAAAACAGAAGCAGTATCGCTATGCACCAATTATTAGAAAAAAAAATTTAAAAAAAAAAACACGTTGAATAGCAAAGGGGAATAGAAATCCTTTCTGAAAAGTCAAAAATTGGTCCAAAAGTCTACAACACGGCGTATTCCCGGCCAGGTACTGACGCCGCCCGCTTCAGTGATCAGATCAGAACATTTAAGCATGGCATGCTCTAAAGTGTCAGTAACACCATATAGGTGACAGTTCAGGGTTGCATACAGGCCGATCCTGTTGAGAGATGAGGCTGTGGGTAGAACTGGGTGAACAATCTTTCAGTTGACATCTCTGTGTTTATGGGTAATCAGCGGTGGATATAGAGTTATCCTTTGCCTTTGTAGCTTACTTTTTCGTGATGCCAAACAGGAATGAACCGGCGTCTGTGCCATGCTGTCTTTTTAAACCCTGAACTTTTTCATAGTAAATATCCATTTCTTCTGGATGAGAATCTGGTTTCTCATTTTCCATGTAATTGTTATTCGGGCAAATATCTTCATGTGTGTTTTCAATGTCTCCTTCAGCTGCCTCTGGCTGTACATCAGTTGATTCTGATTGTGCATCATTCGCTTCTGGTTGTAAGTCAGGTTCTTCATCATCATCCTCTTTTTGCTGATCGCAGGTGTAGGACATAATATGTCCCAACAGCTTACATGTACATATTCTGCCACAAATCTTTGGGCAGCATTTTCTATTGTGCCCAAGCTGGCTGCATTCAGTTCAGATGGGCTGCTGGGTATTATGAATTATGTGGTTCCAGTCCCCACCAATACGCATGGAATATGGTATAGACTGTTTAGCCAATATCGTCTTGACTAAATGGTCGTTAATTGCCATTTTCTATTCCAGCCAGTTCATGGTCAACCTTGTATTTTAAGCGGATCACTTCGCTTTTGAGCTCGCTGTATTTGCTTAGCGCAGGCTCCACCTGTCCATCGTCCACATATTAAGGGTGGCCCATTATGCTCACATTAATTTAAGAACTTCCCATGTGGCGGTGAGCACCCAATATGAAATTCCTCAACATTTAAACCGTTGTTGACAAGTAGTGAGGCATCAACTTTTGTCTCCAGCCCCAAAAGATACACGTCATCTACTAAATCTTGAAATACTATGAAGGAGTGGTAAATTTCTTTTTGAATTTCAGCCTTCGAAACTCCAACACCAGTTCACCGAGGCATTCGAAACGTCGCGCTTTGCTTCTTTTAGTCCGCCATATAAGCATTCCAGAAGGTGAAAACTGCAAAACTTCTAACTCTATAGATCACATAGATTTGTCCACAAACTAATACAACAGAGAGCAAGGTTTTTAGCAAACTATATATAGTATTATGAGATCTCAATGGCCCAAAATAGGCAACAATTCCACAGATATCACAGAAACAAGTGGAAAGCAGTTCCTCAATTACTTGTACTCTCTGTTGAGTCTGTTGGAAGGATGGCCTTTCTTTCCTGTTCTGATGAAGTTGCAACTACTGTACATTACCATGACCTAACAAAGAGATTCCAAACCCAACTAAAACTTCAGATCAAAAAAGTGGAATTTTGTAATGGTCAGTCATTGACGCCACATTCAAGAGATAACTGTCAGAGTACTAATTAGCAGGGCTGTAATTAAACATGGAAAAGAACAGAGTGTCGTTGCATAAATTGAGTCAGATTGCGCATTGAGACTTCAGAAATTCATCTTTGCCAAGATTCTGAAAAACAACAAATGTGTTGTAGGGCCACCAGTGTCACCAGCGTTATTGGCCTCAATATAAACAGGCAACTTGTCTTTCACCTCATCCTTAGACTTAAAATTCCTCCTCCTCGGGTTCCTCCAAGTGAGCATGTCTCTTCATGCAAGCGTCGGACATGACTGTGTCCTTTCTCTTTTACAACTTTTGCATACAATCTGTGGGTATCTCTTGCATACACGACCAAGCTCCTGGCACTACTACAAAGAGGTTGCTTGTCACAGTGTATTATAGTGTATTATGCAACATCACTCACCACTGATATAAAGAGAATACTGAATTGAATTCTTGATCCAAAAAAAATCTTCACTAAGCGATTTCCTTTTAGCGATTGTCAGCATTGTAAGATCGTAAACCCTTGATACTGACACTGGTACATTGACCATGATTATGGTGGGTGACAGTCCAAGTGGGTATCGCCGACATCAAAACCTTCTTCAATCAGCATCTCTGCATCACTTGCAGCATACGCCGTTGTGAAATGCCGAGGCAAGATTCAAAACTGGCGGATGATTTCACTCTGTTCACTCTACGAAATTCGAGATCTGGGCAGAAAAAGCCGTACAGATCTGAGATCGTAGTAAGAAGATTCCGTTTAAGGCTACTTCAACCCACAAAGGAAGTGAACTCTGACTTGGTTCAATAGAAGTGTAACTTCTGTGAGTGAAACTTGTAATTCAGATCGTTAAAACGAGCAGCACAAAACGAGCTTGAGTACCCAGACCTCCTCGGCCAAAGCTACTACATTAGCCGCTGTTCCGAAAATGAGCCCGCATTTTCTTCCATCTCTCAGTACAATCGCTACGTACTAGCCGGGTGCTCGCAAATTTTAGGAAATTACTGAACAAATTGAGATATTTGAGAAAAATATATTTGTTTCATTACGGCGTCGAAACAAAGTCCGTTGATTGATCGATGGCCGATTGTATTTGAAAACCTAATAAACCTTCCACGGCTTTTACCTGTAGAGTATATGAGACGCCTTTTAAACCATTTCATTAAACGTTTGCGTAGTTAAAGAGCCATTGGGTCTAAAATAAGTATATTTGTTGGATTACGCACGTAGAAGTGTTGTTGCACTCCCATAGCAACAGAATTATTGATTCTTTATGACTGCGACCATTTATTCCTTTCTTTATTAAATCCATTTTGAAATCACTGGCTATCCTTGCAATCTGATTGGCTCTCAGTGGTGCGATTTATTCACGAATCGCACTATTTTTTGCTCTAAATCGCATGTTTTTCTCAGCCAATGAGAATGGGACAGTAAAACAAAACAACCCACAAACTCACAAACATGGATGCAGATCACAATCACAGCTATAATTATAGACTAATTGTATCTTACAGATGTTCATGGAAATACATGGTGCTCTTGCTGAGGGGTCAGGCACCCCAGCTGGTTTTTTTTTTTTTTTTTTTTTTAATTTTTTTATTATTATTAATTATCTATTTTTTACAGCACGCATACTTACATTATTAATTACAAAAAACTACGTATAAAACTACAACAATACAGCTACTTACGCTAATTACAACTTGCTCTAATTACAATACTTGACGGAACAACAGTATTATTTAAACCGCTTACGTTACACTACTTTTTAATCGCGGACAATTACTACAAACTTTTACTACGGTTACTAGAACTAGTGAAAACTGCAAAAAAAACAAAAAAAACAAAACAAAAAAACAAAAAAAAGACAAAAAAGCGACAATTTACAGTATATTTAGCTATATTTACAGTTTAACTTGCACCTTTGCTCTGCTAGTTTCTATTTCTATTTTATTTTTAAGGATAGCCAAGAAAGCGTCTAAGAAATAATCTTCCTCATTTTTTGAAGCGGTGTAAATATAATATTTTGCAATTATTGTACAGAGGTTTAAACCGAGACACAGAGGCACGGTGTCTGTGATGCCGTAAAGTATTTGTGCTTCAGAGAGCGTGATTACAGTATTGTTTTTTCTGTACCACCAATCAGTAAACTCTGTCCAAAACAGCTGGACGTTGGGGCAAGTTACGAAGAGATGTGTAATTGTTTGCTTTTCAGCACATAAATGACAGCGGTCGTGCTCTTTAATACCGAATTTATGTAATGCAGCATTGGTGGGTAAAATATGGTGTACAATCTTGAACTGAAACATCGAGAGTTGAATATCTTTAGTGGCCTTGAAAGGCATCATGTACGTTTGATAAATTTGCTGGTCGTTCAAATTAGCTCTTTTCAGTCTTTTTTCGGCGGTGGCAGAAACGAACCTCTTTTCAACAAGGTAGTTAGTAGCAAGTTTGCAAGAGAGCTTCTCAAGGGGAATTCTATCCATGTTTGTAGGTTCCTTCGAATGCGGCTGTAATTTGCCTTTCAAAGTTTTAATCCAGTTAGATGGAATTGCTTGGCATAAACCGTAATAGGTTAGAAAGTTAGTTTTAAGGGCAAAGTGAGAGCAGAAATCTCGGTAAGATGTAAATGTGTCACCGTTGAAGATATCTCTAATTTTTTCTACACCCGCTTCATGCCATTCTTTGTAGTACACTGAGTAGTTACCAATCCTGATGAATCTATTGTTCCAAAGAATTTCATCAAGTATTTCCTCTTCTGAGGACGGAGTAAACAAATTGATTGACTGCCAAGCCAACAAGGCTTTCTCGTAAAATTTGAGAGGAATTCTTACATTGAGATTTTTGAGATCAAAATTGCACTTAAGGAGAAATTTGCCACCACATTTTTCTAACATGGTAACAGGGATATGCGTCCAGCTCGCGGAAGGGTAACCGTTATCAAGTCTTCGGATCCAGGTCGCTTTGAGAGCGTTGTTTATTGCATCAAAATCAGGCATTCCAAGACCTCCTTTTGCTCTCGGTCCAATCATTGTGGTTTGCTTTATCTTTGGGGTTTTCTTGCGCCATACGAATTGGGATATAACTTTATTAACATTTTGAATGAAATTAGATGTAACAGGGAGGACAGCGGTGTTATAAATAAGTTTGGAAAGGGCTAGTGCTTTTAGGATGACAATACGGCCATGTAGAGTTAAGTTCCTAGGGTACCACAGGTTAAGTAGGGAAGTCATTGAAGACAATTTCTGTTCAAAGTTCTTTTGAAAGGCAGCCTCTTCATCATAGGAGAAGTGTATACCGAGCGCAAGTATGGGATCTTTTGGCCATGTTATGTCTAGAGGTTCCTCCAAGTTGTTTTTGTTTGCGCCCAGCCACATGCCCTCTGTTTTACTTTTGTTTACTTCGAGACCTGAGCAGTTTTGAAAGGCATTGAACAGTTGGAATAAATTTTGGGCAGATATACTATCGGAAACAAAAACAGTGGTATCGTCTGCGTATTGTGAAATTTTGAATTCTTTTCCGTAAATATTGATTCCTTGGATACCTGCATTAGACCTTATTGCGTTAGCGAGAATTTCGGCGCAGAGCACAAACAGGGAGCCAGAAAGTGGGCACCCTTGGCGAACACCTCTTTGTAGATTAAAGAAAGCGGAGGCGTAACCATTATTTGTTACACAGCTTGAACAGTCAGCGTAAAAGGTTCGAATCCACTGTTGTAACTGAGGGCCGAAATTTAAAGCCTCCAAGGTCTTAAAAAGGAAGTTCCAGTCAACGGTGTCGAAGGCTTTTTTAAAGTCAATAAAAATCGCCATGCCGGGAATGTTTTCCAGCTCAGTTATCTTCATGATGTCATTGATGAGTCTAATATTCTGTCCTATGTAGCGGCCCTTGACATAGCCAGTTTGGTCTTCATTTATTAATTTGGGAAGGACTTTAGCGATTCTGTGAGCTATTGATTTTGTTGCTATTTTATAATCAACATTAAGTAACGTTAATGGTCTCCAATTTTCTAAATACAGCCGGTTCTTTCGTTTTTTTGGTATGACCTTTATTATACCTTGTCTTTGAGTGATATTTAGTTTTCCTAATTTATGGGCGTAATTAAAACTTTCTACCATTTCTTCGCCGAGTAGATGCCAGAAGTGCAAATAAAACTCAACCGAGAGGCCATCACTGCCTGGGCATTTGTTTTTGGCACACTGTTTGAGGACATTGAAACACTCGCTTTTAGATAAAAGCTGTTCAAGCTCATGCAGGTCGTGCTCTTCTAACTTAACCAGGTTAGGGTCTTGTAGGAAGGCATTATGTGTGTCACTATTGCAGGGGACCTTTGCATACAAATTTTCATAAAATGCTCTTTGCATTTCTAAAATCTCATTTTCACAGGTAGTTTCCCTTTCTTCGTCCGTTTTAAGTCTAGTTATATGTGTTTTTGTGAACCTCCTTTTTTCGAGATTTAAAAAGTATTTGGTGTTTTTCTCCCCTTGTTCATGCCAACGTATTCTACTTCTAATCATTGCTCCTTCCGTTTTATATTCAGCAATCTGGTTGAGTTGGGCTCTTAATTGGTAAAGCTTCGCAATGTTTTCTTTTGATCTATTTGATTGCAGTAAGGTCATCATGTCGTCAATTTCTTTTTGAAGGTCGCGTTCCTTATTTCTTTTTATTCTATTTTTCCTTTTTGAATATTGGACGCAAAATCCTCTTATCTCCATTTTGAGCATGTCCCAGTACAGGCCTTTGTCAGCGAGATAGCTGTGTTTATTTTTGTATTCGGGTATTTTGCTTTTGAGCTCATTAATGAAGTTTGCGTCTTTTAACAACGAGTTGTTAATTTTCCAAAACCCGGGTCCCCGTTTAGCATATTCTTTGGATTGTAAAGTAAAAGCGATAGCGCTGTGATCGGATATTGTGGGGTTGATGATGTTTATATCAATGGCAGACGGCAATTCTTTCGAAACAAGCCAGTAATCCAAACGACATTGCACTTTCAAGGAATTATCGCGCCATGTGTATTGTTTTTTGTTGGGATGTTGATCTCTCCAAATGTCTTGAAGTTTGAATCGTCCGACTAAGCCTTCAATCTCATCAATGACTTTTTGTTTCTTTTGAACTGGAGCTCCACCTGTTTTATCTATAGGTGCTAATGAGCAATTCAAGTCGCCTCCCAAGATGATTTGTGAATCTGCATACGGTAAAAGAATGTTGTCAAGGTTACGAAAAAACGCTGTCTGAGCGGTAATGTCATTTGGCGCGTAAATATTGCTTAGCAAGAAGGACGATTCAAACATGTTGGTTTTTAGCAACAGATACCGACCTTTCTTGTCAGCGATGGCGCTTTCGATTTCAAAATCTAAATTTGGCTTGAACAATACCATCACACCTTTTGAATGCGTGGTACCGTGGCTATAATAAATTTTCCCTCCCCATTCAGCTTTCCATATTTCTTGGACACTTTTGGATGAATAGGTTTCTTGTAAAAAAGCGACGTCGAATTTTTGGTTATGAAGCCATCTGAACACCCGCCGCCTCTTTCTAGCTTGGTTTAAACCTCTTACATTCAAAGAACAAAAGGAGAGTCTAAAAGGAACAGTCATGGGTTTTTTGCAGCACAGATTCTATGTGATTCATTGAGAAAGATGCTAAATAGCGATTTTGAACTGTCAACAAACACGGCAAACGCACTATAAACAATGAAATAAAATGCGAAATTAAAGTTAAACTATATAAACGGGGTGACTCGAACGTGGGGACTAAACATAACATGAAGAGAGCACATGCTGCTCGGTATTTAACTAGACCTCTGTAGGCAAACATTAGCGAGATCTACAAACTAACCTTTAAACTGGGCTTAGCTGAGCAAGGAACCTAGAGAAACAAGAGAAGAGAAAAAAATATATATATCTTACGTTAGCTCCGTTGGAAGGACTATAGCGATTCGGTTGGAGTGTATACTTGTCCATTGATGTACAGTTTGTCGAAGATGAGTTTTGCGTCTTGACCTCTCTTCTTTGCGTCTTTAAGAATCGGGACAAGTGCTTTTCTCTTGTCGACGATTTCTTTCGGGAAATCGCATGCCACAGCGAAATAAGTTCCTTTAAGATATTTTGCCCGAGATAAGACAAACTCCTTGTCTTTGTAAAAGGAAAATTTTGCAATAAGTGGTCTAGGTTTTTCATCTGAGGAATTAGCTGGTTTTCCGACGCGGTGAACGCGCTCCAAATAGATCTCGCTTGCATCTTCTTTGCTTATTTTGAGGTTTTCCTCCATGAACTTTCTCAAGATTTTTTCAGATTTTTCTGCCGATTCATTCTTTTGCTCAGGTAGATTGAAGAAATTGAGATTATTTCGCCGACTGTGACTTTCAAGCTTGATGGCTCGTTGCTTTTCTTCGTTAGCTTGTTTTGTTAATGAGATCACACTTTTGTTTAGCTCGTTGATGGCAAGTTCTTGAGTAGCCAGCTTTTTTTGTAGCCCTTCAATTGAAGTATGGGCAAAACTCAGGCTATCTTCTAGCTCCTTGTTCTTTTTCTCCAGGTTTTCTTGTTTTTGTTTGAGTACTTCCATTTCTCCGATGCAGGTTAAGGCCTTGTCAGGTTTGCTGTTAATCTCGGCGAATGATTCCGCCATGTTTGTACAGCCGTGGCAATATTCTATCTCGCTGTCCTCATTATCAGTTTGCGAACCTTTACTTCGTTTTCTTCTTTTGCGAGTGGAGCTTTCCTTGGTTGCTTGTTGTTCATCTGCCATTTTCTCAGCTCTCGGGCTCCCTAGGAGGATTACATTTGCTTTGAAGGCGGAGCGCTTCAGAAGACGTCCGACCTCGCCGAAAGCTAGACCCAGTGTCACCCCAGCTGGTTTAAGGATTGGAAGATTTTGTATGAGCTCCCCATGATTCTTTTAAGGGCACAACATTCTATACATTTAAGAATTTAGATTTTAGAGCCTTATTGTGTACCCACCTCATCAGATGAAATTACAGCAAAGACACCTTGATTCTTGCCTTCCTTCTTCTTGTGCACCTTTGTTAGGAATAATTGTGGCATGGTCTTTAACAGAACAGCACCTGATGGTGGAGGAAAAGAGAATATGTACACAATTAACCCTGTCCTGTTAACTTCAAATAGACTGGGCTGAGCTGATGGTTGGATCAGAGATATTGGTAAATCTGTAAACATAAAAGAAAACGCCAACATGACAGTACTTATATCATTACGGCAGACAAAGTTACTTTGGAAGAAACCTCTTCAAAGTTTGTTTGCATACCAGTGATTTCATCCTTCCGCTATGAAAATTGCTGTGAGATGAACTCCTGTAACTTCTCATGCTGGGTTTTCCATGCCGTCAGTAACACCTCTACACCATTGCACTTCATGTTCTTTTCGAAATTAAGTATCCTTAACAATTCTTCCTCAAGCTGAAATCCACAAGATTAGCCACGATCAGAATCTAATTGCACCATTCTTCAACCAAGTATTTCACGCATGTAAGAGTTAAATGTCAAGTATGTGTAGCCTTCCCCTGCTAAATCATTGAAGTCACAAGGTCTAGTACAGACAACGTTCATTTACTGTTTGTAGCAGGCGCAAAACAACCATTTCTGTGCAATTTAGCAATTATTTAAGTGCCTCATTGCCATTACTAAGTATGTGATATTTTGCTAGTGTATCTCTCATCCTTGTTCGTACATCAATCTTAGTTATAAAGCTTCTCCGGGCTGAAAATTCTGCTTCCCTGAGTTCTTTTATCACTTCTTCATCAGGCTGTCCACCGCTTGCCTCTGGCTGTTCCTCATTTACTTCTGGTTGAGCATTAGGCGCTTCGCCATCTTGCTCCTCTCGTTGATCACAGTTGTAGCAGATGTCTTAATTGCTTGCAAACTCGGCAACGAATCTTTGGACAATTTCTCCTTGTGTGTCCAAGCTCACTGCCTTCAATGCACACGGGCTGCTGATTGTTGTGAATGATACGGCACCATTCCCCACTGATACGCAAGGAATATGGAATGGAAGGTTTATCCAAGATCATCTCGACTAAACGGTTGCCATTTTCCAATCCAGCCAGTTCATGGTCTACCTTCTATTTTAGACGAATCACTTCACTTTTCAACTCGCCGTTTTCGTCTAACGCAGATTTGACTTCTTCATCTTCCTCATAGGAACGGAGACCAATTATGCTTACATTTAAAAACTTGCCATGAGGTGTGGAGCAATCAATATGATATTCCTCGATGTCGAAGCCATTATTCATAAGTACTTCCGCATCACCTCTTGACTCCAGCTCCAAAAGGTATACACCATCTCCCAGATCTTGAAACACAACAATTGAATCTTGGATTTCGTTCTGGATTCCAGCCTTAACGTCTCCAAGACCGATTCGATCGGGTGTTCAAAACGTCACGCTTCTTCCCTTTCGGTCCGCCATGTTGGCGTTCCGAAAGTGAAAACGATCAAACTTCAATAGCTATAGATCACAACGACTTTTCCGCAAAATATTATAACAGCTGAACAAAAAAAAAACCTCTTAGCAAACACTATATGGTATTCTAAGAACTCGAATGCCTAGAATAGGCAAGGATTCCACACAGAGCAAAGAGAGCACGCGGACGAGAACCGGTACGTTCCCTGTGGTGTGGTCGTAAACGTAACAAACAAGTCAAAAGTTGCTCAATTCCTTGGACTCTCCTTTAAGTCTCTTGGAAGAAGGGCGTTTAATTGCTGTTGTGTTGAAATTGCAATTACATCTCGGCTACCTCACCAAGAAATTCCAAAGCCAGCTAAAACTTCAAATCACAAAAGCGCAATTGTCCAATGGTCAGTCATCAAAGCCACATTCAAGAGATTACCTCTAGTGTGGTGCTCAGTGTTGCAGCGCTGTAATCAAACAAGAAAATGTTCCAATATGCTGTCAACTTGCTGGAAAAATAAAAGCATTTTGAAAACAGAAGGATCAATGATAGGGAGGCGTATGGAAATTTTCTTTGAAGAGTCCAGTTCAAAAATGGGTCCAAAAGTCTACAACACGGCGTATTCTCAGGTGGTCACCCAGCCAGGTACTGACGCCGCCCAACAGGACTTGACTTCGGTGATCGGACGAAAACCGGTACGTTCCCTGTGGTGTGGTCGTAGACCAAAGAAACAAGTCAAAAGTCGCTCAATTGCTTGGACTCTCCTTTAAGTCCCTTGGAAGAAGGGCGTTTAATTGCTGTTGTGATGAAATTGTAATTACATCTCGGCTACCTCACCAAGAAATTCCAAAGCCAGCTAAAACTTCAAATCACAAAAGGGCAATTCTCCAATGGTCAGTCATCAAAGCCACATTCAAGAGATTACCTCTAGTGTGGTGGTCAGTGATGCAGAACTGTAATCAAACAAGAAAATGTTCTAATATGCTGTCAACTTGCTGGAAAAATAATAATAATAAAAAAATTAAAAACTGAGGGGTCAATGATGTGGAGGCGTAGGGAAATCTTCTCTGAAGAGTCCAGTCCAAAAATGGTTCCAGAAGTCTACAACATGGTGTATTCCCAGGGGGTCACCCAGCTAACTACTGACGCCTTCCAACAGGACATGACTTCGGTGATCGGACGATAACCGGTTTTTTTTCTAAAAAGGCTCTAAGAGCTTTTTCATTTACAATGCTCTAGTTAATTCATCAACTTATTAAATATCCTCGTTTTTACAATAGTGTCATTAAAATAAATGAGATTCTTCAACCTTCCTCAGTGTTCTCATTTGGGTTCACGTTAATTTACATCATATGTTAATACATAATAGTTTTATCACAATGTAAATATGAGTGTCATTTTCTACTTTTGCAAAAGCTTCTCCTAAACACCAATGATGCGGGAAATAATATTGTGTGTGTCTTGACTTATATAACTTGTATTGGAAACGCAGATGCGATCTCACCATAGCTTTAAACAACGTTTGGGGCGCGTATGTCAAGTTCTTTGTTCGGTAGTTGACAGCGGATTTATAGATAGCCCAGCGGGCCAATGTTATTGTCCAGTTAACAAAATCTAGTGCTCTCGGTGTTAAAGGGTTATCGTTCGTTTTCACTTTTCCAAATAACTTTACTTCTGTGGTGAGCGTCAGTTTTCGATCAGTGATTTTATCCACATATGTCTGTATCTGGTTCCAGAAATTATGGATTACTATCCATAATGGGCAATGGAGTATGGCGTGGTCTAAGGTGTCGGTAGCACCACATCGGTGACAATACGGTGTGGCATACACCCCGATCCTGTTTAAAGACAAGGTGGTGGTGAGAACTCTGTGGGTGATCTTCCAGTTTAGATCACCGTGTTTGTTGTTGATTAGCGGTGGATATAAAGCTTTCCATTGTTTAGCGTAAGCAGCGTTCTGATTAAAGTTTCTGCTTCCAATGGTCTACAGCAGGGATAACAGGCCTCTCGGCTTGCAGCAAGCGTGTGTAAAAGTGACGCGTCCTGCACAGTGAAATAGCGATGGGCGTTTGTCCAGGGCTTGAGTTCACAATACCAAAAGAAGGTTTCAAGGTAGGCGGCGGCCATACTGAGGCAGTACAAATCTTTTGGGACCATTCTGGGGGAAGAGCGACAAATAGCTCTCTCAGTTCTTCTGTTGTTCTAGATAAGGTGCGCGGATTTTTGTCTGAATAGAACAGGGGCTTATTAAGGATGTCAGTGACGGACTCAGCGGATCCGGTCCGCTCGCGGTAATCCTTATGTCGGTGCCAAGCCGTTAGCAGTTCCTTTTGAAAACTGGGTATGTCTCGATCGATACGCTGCAACGAATAGTCCAGTGCGAGGGACATCTTTCCAAGACGAAGATTGGAGATACGAAGAAAGTATGAAGTGAAATGTTTCCAGTGTGCTTTTTCCTCTGAAAGAAGTCTCCTTAAGGTGTTCAGGCGTAAACTTCCGATAACTGTTTCTAGAAGTTCATTCACTGGAGAGCTGCAGTAACAAACATTAAATAGCAGATAGAGCAAGACAAGGCATTTTACCACTGCCGCCATATTGACGATTCCTAGTTAAAGTAATTTTCATTGCTATCATACATGAAATGCCATTCTCTTAAAAGGCACATTTCATGCTGGCATATAAAACGTAATTTACGAGACCCGCATATACGCGCATTTTAGCACGCGTATATATTGGTCCTTGTAAGACGCGTCTGTTTGGGCATTTATTTCGCATATCCCCGTGCTTGAATTTACGCAAATGTGTGGCCCTTTAAAAATGCGAATATACGCGATCTAAATGGTCGTATATATGAGCTTAAAGCCCATACGTAACGTATGTAAACAAGTATACGCCGCAGAAAAACCCACGTATACCCTGTCGTAATTTTGAAACGAATGGCCAACCATATCCAAATATCAGATATGTTATGTCGCGTGCAAATTCCATGAAGAGTTGTGGCAGCAAAATTTCCAGGGTTTGGATTTCCACCGAATTTATCCAACCTTACGTTTCAGATGCAATTATAGTCACCACCGATGATGTTATCAAACTCCTCGGATATGAAACCATCCAAACTAGAAAAGAAAATTCGTCGATGGCTGTCCGTTTGAGGCGCGTAAATGTTTATGATGTTCAAGGTGTGATAATCAAGTTCCAGAACAATATTTAAAATGCGACCTTCATTGTCACTTCGTGTTGGACTCAGAGTACACTCAAGGCGTGAATGAATAAGGATAGCAACACCTCTCGCAGTATTTGTGCCCTGATTAAAAATAACATCACCGATCCACTCGCGTTTGATTTGCATTTCCATGTCAACAGTCCAATGAGTTTCTTGAAGTAGAATTATATCTAGTCTGTTTCGAAGAAAATAGGAAAAAGCCATTTTCCGTCGATCAGGGAAGCGAAGCCCCTTTAACAGTTAAAATAATTGTCATGAGTAAAGAGAGGAAGATGGTTATAAAGTCCCGGTCCATTGTTCGTTATGAAAAAAAGAAAACTAACTTGCAGGCGACTTATGATCGGTAGCCGTGCCAGTCTTTTTCTCCTTTCTTCTTGCATTAGAAAGGTTTGGCGGAGGATGAATTCTCTGACGACGAACGGAGACGCTAGCCTTGCCGTCAGAATCAGTGTCAGTTGTGTGTTGTCGTTTTAATCCTTGTGCTTTCCTCATGGTCCATTTTCTCAGTGTAATTTTCTTAGCAGATTGACTTTCATTTACTTGATTATTATTCGTACGAGTAGCCTTCTCTAAGTCTTCTTCATACTCACTTGGCACCCCTCGCTGTGCATCGTGCTGTACAACAGCTGCAGCGCCATCTCGTTCAGCGCTGGGCTCGTCTTGATCATTCTCTTCCCTCTGATCACAATTACACGACATATGTCCTAGCTGCTTACACACTCTGCAGCGAATCATCGGGCACTTTTTCCTAGTATGCCCAAGTTCCTTGCATTCCAGACACACGGGTTGCTGATTATTGTGAATGATCTTGCACCACTTACCTCTAATACGCATAGAATACGGCAAAGATGGTTTGTCATACACCAGTTTAACAAGGCGATTGCCGTTTTCCATACCGGCCAAATCGTGGTCGGCTTTATATTTGAGACGGATCACGTCGCTTTTCAATACTCCATACTCCATTAAAGCAAATGTAACTTAATCGTCATGTACATAGGAGCGAAGGCCCAAGATACTGACATTCAAAAACTTTCCATGAGGAGGAGAGCAATCAATATGAAACTCGTCGATGCCGAACCCGTTGCTTACAAGAAGCTCTCCATCAGCTTTGGTTTCCAGCTCCAACAAATATACGTTATCTCCAAGATCTTGAAAGACTTTCATCGTATCGTTGATTTCCTTTTCAATCCCAGCTTTAAGATCTTCGAGACCAATTGGCTCATTGGCTAATTTTCATTGTCAAAAAACGGACAGACACAGGAATTTATAATTTATGCAACGCGTCAACAAGTGAGAGCAGACAATTTCACAATTTGCTATTGTAAAAAACAAATTGACGCCAGTTTTTCACGCATCTGTCCTGTTACTGACAATGAATTTCATCATAACATTGTCAACTTTTTTCAACTCTACATGATTCTGGAAAGGTTCTTATTATAATTATATATAATATAACTTAGTCATTATTTTTTTCATAAATCACCTGGCAGCACTTCACTTGCCATTAGCAACTGCTAGTGTTACCTGTTTGTCTCGCAACTCATTGATGAGCTCCTTGTCTGTTTCATAAGCGGCTTTAACAGACTCTAAGGTGTTTTTCGATGGCTATGACGAAACCAGAGTAATGATAAATATGAGTTCCAAACAGATTCAATATAAATACCAGTTGGGAACTGAAACCACTGAGCTACAGACAGAGCTTAATCATCACACATTAGGTACTTGATATGTAACTCTTCATGCCATGGACATATGCGACTAGGCATGTGTGGAGAGAATATGAAGAAGATCTGATCGATTATAGACCACTTGAACTGAAAAACACCTTACCATTGGTTTGAGATGTTTGGTTTGTTTCTTCTGCACCTAAGAAGTACAAGTAGACACTGGTTTTATCGTTCATCGAAATTTGCTTGTTCTCTCTTCTGTGTAACTGCTAAGTTAATTCAAATTCTTCAAGATTATAGTTTACCCTACTCTATTTTATAATGGTTTGAGCTTGATAATTTATTCAGAAGCAACTCTGTAATTGTGTAAGCGTCAACAAACAAGTTGAGATTTCATTGTTTTGTACCAGACATTTGATTGGCTGGATATGAAAATATTGGAATCTATTGTTTCACTTCTGCCATCTGATTGGTTTTCATTGTCTGGGTGGCCCCAGTTTCAGAAAATGCACTGTAAATGTTTCCCCGTGTTATATTTTAGGAGAAGATACAGATAGTATTCTTACAAAAGGGATACCTTTTCTATCAAAACAGTATACAAAAGGGTAAGGGGTTGAAACTCAGGGCTCAGCCTCCCCATATGGAACTTTGTAGAGTAACATGTAAAAATGCACACACAATAGTTGGACTTACAGTTGAGCTTTCCTCTGAGTCTTCAGGCTGGCAAAATGAATGAAAATAATAATTTGTTAATGCTTTAGGCTGTTAAGATATAGATTTTATAATTGATAAAATTCAGAATAAAACCATAGTGCCTGCATTTTGGCCATTTTGGGCATAAAATCTTTGGTTAACCCCCCGCCCCCCCCCCCCCCCCAAAAAAAAAAAAAACATGGAAAGGGGAAATCACAAGGTGCTACTTTGGCCTGGGAGCAATTTCAATTTGCTACAACCATGGTCCATAGTAAAAAATACGATCTTTAGATCAATTTATTATTCAATGAATCATCTTCAAGTCATCTTTAAGTCATCTTTAAGTCACCTGTTTAAACTTACACATTTACCTGGTTTAAACTCTGAACCTTGGTCTTCAAGAACAGTATTATCTTTTCTTTAGTTTTTACCAACTCTACATTAAATCAAAGCGAGTTGCAGAAGTCAATTTAGTCTTCCACCTGATTTTTTAGAGCAAGGGGAATAAGTACCATTTATTGGGTGGGTCTCCAAAGATGCCTACCTGTTGTAGGGTTCGTGTAGGAAGAAGAGAATTAGAGCAATTGTAAGAACTTTGATGTTTCATGTTGCTCTTTCCTGATAGTATTACAAAGTGCCAAAACATGGAAATCAGTCCAAATAGTCTATAATTACTGAGTGATCAATTAATAAAACAACACAAGAAAACAAAGAGAGTGGCAAAAGTTAAAAAAAGTTTAAAAGGAGGTTGTCTGGCCAGGCGACTCAGTATGTTTCTCTTGTCAGCTGAGAGCAAAAGGAAACAGCTTCATGGGACTTGGTGTCACTGGGTGGCACTCAATAAAAGTTCGACTGTACATCATACATGCAATAATTATTCTGAGATGTTGCATTATATGATAAAATAATAAATTGTTATTAATTGAATTAATATAAATCTTCCAAACCTCTTTTTGTTCAATGATTTCTTTTTGTAACTTTGAAATTTCATTCACACTGCTCTGATATTTCTGCACAAGACATAAAATATCAATTTATTAATTATGAACCCTTTACTCCCCAAGAGTGCCAATTGGCACACAACGTCATAACTTAAGTTTGTGAATATTTGATAGATTTCTATAAAGTTTGGCCACAAAAATTGTCTTGTGAAGATCTGCTCATTGAAATCATAAAATTGTGACCCCCTCCTATCTAAGACTTGATTGACCACCCAAACAAGTTTTTAGTTCCCTTTTTGGGATGCCAATGGAATGCAAGACTTGTTTCATATTAAGCTATGCACTAAGAGCTGCTAAGTAAGCTATAGTTTAGGGGTATACCTAATAAAGTAGAAGTTAACACAGTTTTGAAGTTGTTCATTTTTGTAATTTAAAGCAATTTCTCTCAAAATGTCAACCTCCTCCATGGCTGCTGATGTCAATTCTTAAATAAGCTGATCAGTGGCTTTCAAATGGTGTATTGTACACAGGCTGAGTGTCTTTATTTGTTGATGTTGGAAAAACTACCGTTCGCCTTGGGGGTAAAGGGTTTAAATAAAGCAGAAGTAGACAAAGTTCAAAAATATATTTAATCACCTTTTCCATTGTGTTCAAGGAAGTGGACAGTTTTTGGTTTTTTAATTGTTCTTCTTCATGTTTCTGCAAAACAATAATTAAAACCAATTAATTTTAGTACAGGAAGATAAAAAAAAAGGTAAAATTGACAATGTTGTAGGATGTTCAATTTATGTTACTTAGAAATCTTAAAAGTTACTTAGAGGCCAACAGGCTAATTATTACAAGAACACCAATAAAATAAGTTTTGCTCAATCAT
This sequence comes from Orbicella franksi, assembly GCF_964199315.1. Lineage (NCBI taxonomy): Eukaryota > Metazoa > Cnidaria > Anthozoa > Scleractinia > Merulinidae > Orbicella > Orbicella franksi. The sequence continues at coordinate 16,193,074 of NC_138155.1, read as the reverse complement.
AATTATGGTTGTCTACTGTCAGAACACCCCAGCAAGAACAACTTGACCCTTTTTGGATACAACTACAAGAACTATACACTGTATTTGGAACCTGTACTAAGCAACTCGGACCACTCTTGGAGCTGAACCTAAACTCTTAGAGCTAAAATTTTCTTTTGTTTTCAATGTCCCATAAGCAACCACTTGACAGATAATAGAGGGTAAATTGGATAATAAGGTGTTGTAACCATATTGCATTCCTGGGTAGTACAAGAGAGGTAATTTCTGAATGGCAAGTACAGGATTTTTTCTCGAAATTGATTTTTTTTAAGGAATAAAACGTTTAAAAACACGGGTAAGTTTCTGCAGTTACTTTATGCTAACGAGGCAGAATTTTGACCCAATATGGTCTAACCTCTCTCGTAAGCGACCACCTAGGATTAACATTTTGGGTGGTCACTTATGGGAGTTTTGACTGTGTGTTTGAATGATAACATTTACAAACTCCCAGGGGGATGAACTTTGCTCTACTCAAAACAAGCATCCTTTACTTTAAAGCTGTGCCAAGCATGGACTATTCTCATATAAATAAATAAAAAACGCTACAACCTTTAAAGATCCATTTACCTGATGTAATACTTTGTCATCATTTTTTTCAGCTGATAATTTTTCCTGCCAGACATAATAAGGTTAAAATTATATCATGGCATTGTCTTGTTTTGTGTAATTTGCTTCAAAATAAAATGTCCCCTTGAAGAGTGGGCACCTGTGAAAATTACAACATCATACAGTAATGTGTGGAGCTATCTAATAATACATAGATCTAAAAGAAACCACAATAATTATCTTTCAATTTGGTACCTTCTCTATAGATGGCCTTGCTTTTGTTTCCAACCAGTTGTCGAGTTTTCCTGCAATCACGTCCTGATGTTGGACATTTTGAGGGTTGAGGCCTCTCAGAAAGTTAAATGTTGAGGAGGAAATGGTCCTCCTGTGTCTCTGCTTCGCAGAAGATGGAGGTAGGAGGTGTCCCTCCTCGTAGCTGTTACAAAGCTTCACTGCTTTTGAAAAAAGCGCACTTGGAAAAAGGGCTACCTTGAAGTAGTTTGTTAAAATGGAGTTACTCCCATCCTGCATAAAAAAGATGTAAGAATATTAATAAGCTGAAATGAAAGTAAAAATTATAATAAATATGCTTTAGTTTATTAACAAGCCTACTGCATAAGCTAATATAAAACTATTTCTAGAAAGGTTATGCCTAATTCCCTTCGTTTCTTAACCTACAAAGTCCACATTTATTTCTAATAAAAAGTTCAAAAGGTCACTGAAGGCTTAGACTCTTGACGAAACAGCAAAAGAATAACATTCACTCACCTTACAAACATGTTAGACACCATCGTCTTGTCTCACGTAAGTGAAAAACTCTTAAGCTTAACGTTTAATAAACAAGCTTACCTCACCGCAGCGAAACCCTTCTAAACTCCCGCTACCTTACCTCTTTCATAAGCTTATTAAATAAGACTTCAAATAAGGTTACTTAAGTACAATTCCAACCCAATCTTTTAAAACCAGAATACATTTGACAACCAATGTCAAGTAATACCGGCAGGTTTCTTTCACAGGTCACAGGTCACAGGTCACAGGTCACAGGTCACAGGTCACAATCAAAACACTCAGTAAAACTCGCGATGTAACAATTACCGAGATTCCCGAGAGGTTTATCGATGTTTCCATACAACAAACCCTAACCAAAAATGTTTTACTCTGTAATTTTAATGAAAAAATTTCTAGGTGTGGTATATGTACGAAATGGGTTGAAATTTGGCTTTCAGACATGTAGTGTTAATATATTTTATCGTAATAAGATACTTCATTATGATAGCAAATTGAACTGTTTTATTTCTATCTTTTTTTTAAATCTTTACAACGAATATGTACTAAACAGAAACAAGAGGGTCCCCTATACCTCGTCTGAAGACAATTTCACGCATAAGTAATTAGCCTTTTCACGCATCACAAAAAAATTCGAAAACAGCTTCACGTTCACAGAAAAAATCACTTTTCACATAAAAATGCAAAGGCTAAATCATGTGTCACATAAAAATACAAATTCTATCCACGTTTCGCAAAACATACAGAACCCTCCATTTTGATGCATCGAAATGCCGTGACACATCGTGACAGACTAGATTCTAGGCCCTCCTGATTCACTGTCGCTGTGGTTAGTTCTCAGTCCTCCAGCCGCAAGCGCGTGGAATGGGCAGGTTTTACATCTAGTTTGCTGTACTTTACGAGCTTTAATGACTCTAAAATCTCCAAAAAAAAGTGAACAATTATTCCCGCAAAAGTCGTTGGTTCACAAATCACGCGTAAGTAAATGCATAATTCACGGATCAGTGTAAGCCTCTTTCGTTTTCATATTACATTGAAACGCTACAAACAATTTATGCTTTCAACAGAAATAAGTCTTGGCTTTCTTTGGCTCAATTTTTTTTTTATTTCCGTGTAACAACTGATTTCCCCTACGCGGTTTTTTTTTTCTTCAGAAAAAAAGCTGTTACAGGTACATTTGGGACGCACTTGTATGCATCTGTTTTTATGACGTTTTGGCATATTTTTAGTGACCTGTGACCTGTGACCTGTGAAAGAAACCTGCCGAAGTAATACGAGCAACGAACAAACAGCCGCCATCGTGAATGTTAAATTCATCTGCGGAATCTTGGTTCCTTCTTCAGCATCTTTCTCGAGCGAAAACAGTCAGGTTCGAATTATTCCGACAGGAGACTTAAGCTTATATGAATTCAAAATAAAATTATTTTGGCCTTTCCATTTATCGAGAAGTACGTATGCCAAGTCAGTTAGCGAGCGGCGCACAACGCCACTCGAAGAAAATGTCGCAGTTATTGAATAATTCCGATCACTCAATGGAATTTGACCACCCCGAAAACACTTCCGAAAGGGCCGAGACTCCTTGACGCCAGCAACTTGTAAGGATCAATAAAACCAACAACAATAACAATCTTTACCATACGAAAATAGAAGTTGTGTAAGCTTGGTGAGGACAAAATTACACAGCGAGACTCTGCAACGAGACAATTTCTTTTTCTCTTTAATTTCTCTTCAGGCATTACATTTAGCGCTAAGTACGGGACGACAGTCGAGTCACAACATTCCACCGTACATATCCCTAGAAGTCTTAAAAAAACTAAAGAACAGTCCCGGGAACAGTTGACATCCGCCACTTAGCTTAAGACTAAAAAAATTCTTCACCAACGAATACGCAATGGCAAGCTTATAAAAAAAGAACACCTGTTTTGATATCGATTATATGCTTATGTCTGTCTTTTTCATTGCTCCCATTGGAAGTTAGATCGCCTCACACGAGGAGTGACTTCGCCTTCAAGGGGTGACTTCGCCTGACTTTGCTCCATGCGGCGGATCCAGGCGAAGTCACTTCTCGTGCAGGCAAAGTCACCGCGCGTGTGGGAACCGAACCGGTGGGACGATCTAATTGGAGAAAACGAACCTCACTGCTGAACGAAGTCACTATTCTTCGTGAGGGGCCATCAAACCTTTCTGTTGGAACAAATTTTGGAAGCGATCTCGGTGTGCCCAACCCGTTTTATTTTATGAGAAGCATAATTCATGCCTAACTTTTTTACCTAGCGATAGAAAAGTAATTGCGCGCGGAGTCGGACTTATTAAAAAAGACATGCCACTGTGGATGGACATTTTGACAGTTCGAAGAATTCAAATACCCCTATTCACCCTCCATTATCTACAGGAAGCATTGCGTTTATTTCTAATTAAGCTAAGTGATATTAAGCTTATTTTCCTGCTCCGTTCTCCCACCCCGAGGTGTTGATAAAAAACAGTTGATAGTGCTCTAGTTCAGGGTTAATCTGAATAGCCAAAGTCTTATCAAATTTATTCCTAACGTCAACTATTAAAAGTGTTTTACGGCGAATAAAAAAATATTCTCGCCTTCCCTGAAACAGTGAGCTTCTTGGAGAAGTATACACGCATAGCTGTAGCGTTATCCTCAGTGAAGTTCTCCTCCTCGCCTTCTGCAAACTCTAACAGTACTCCTCGCATACTTTTCACGGTGGTCAAGAATGAGGGAGGCCATGTCCCTGTTTTCAAGACGGCACTATCTCCCTCCTTTTCCAATTTTTTTAAGTCTACCTGCGCGCCGCCTCTTTTTTTTGCTATTCTTCGCCATGCGGTCTTCAGGGTCTTCTCCGATTTGTGCCGCAAATTCTAAACTTTCTTCGTTCAGCACCTCCTCAAGCCTATCTACGAAATCACGGCTGTTGTTAAAGTCTTCTTCTGGGAAGTGGCTGGCAAACGGGTGTTTTTTTGAGACTTTTTTTATCCTTACCCAAATGATCAGGTTTTCTTCCACGGTGAACTAAAGAAAAAAGCCCTTTTTTCAGTACACGTAAACTTGAGTTATCTTTTCCTCGGCTCGTGAGCGGGCGGAATTCAACAAATCCTGCAATCTGATTGGGTCCTGGAGCGGGCGGAATTTTCCCATCCGGACCGCCACAGCAGGGCGGAAAAAGGCCGGGCGGTGAAACGGGCAGTCCGCGCTCTTGGTCAAGTCCAATGTGTGATGCGGAGAAAGACTGGCACGAGCGCTCCTTCCACGCTTCCTGTGAGATTAATGGCTGCCAAAAATCTCCTCCCGACGAACCGGAAATCAACTTTTCTTTCTTTATTTTTGAGCCACCAGTGGTGTATTTTCAAAATCCTTTTTGATGCTTTAGGTCCAAAAGTCAATACGTTTATGTCTGTTTCAATGAAGCTTAAGAGTCCCTGTCCATAAAAATGGAAAATAACTCGGCAACGGTCGAAAATTCGATTTCGCTCATATTTTCATGGTAGATAGGCAAGGGCATGAAAAAAACTACTGGATAGTTTTTTTTGGCAAAATATCCTTTTATTTCAAAGAAATATGCAAATTACCAAATTCCGTTAAAATCGTCATTTGACGCACCATTTTATTAAACAAGTTTGAGAGCCTCGCATGCAAAACCACATCATTCTTCCGTCTTTAAAACACTCAAATATTTTTGTACAATGCTTAAATGTGTACTGGGTGGATTTTAGGGAATGTTGCGTTGTCATTTTGGGTGCAAAATAATTAAATTTCGAAGACATGTATTTCATTCAGTTAAAAGTACTTCGTGAAAATAATTAATTTTCACTATGTGCGAAACCTTCAAATGGATTAAGCTTCTGGTGGTTGAATCGCCGAAGGATGGTCTACAGATTCCTGTAAAAATTTCTTTGGGCAAATGATTGTGAGCGACGCGAGAGCTTTTCAAAGTACGTTAAAAATGCAAATATTTGACCATCCGTCGTCAAATTTCAATTTACGGGTTAGACATATATTTTAGCATGCGCCTCATGAATTGACCTATGTTAAGTTGAAATAGACACAGAGCTGATAATTTCGAAATGCTCTAACCTCATTTGCTGTGAAAGGCAGGTCCAAAGCCGATTTGACGTGTTTCTCTCACCATTCGTCGCACGTAAAGCACAAGTTTGCTTTTGTTTACATCACGTCCGATGTAAATCGCCAACTGTCAACTTATTTAATGGTCGAATACCATGAATCTGTGACCCTCTTTCGACACATATGACCATCACTGCATCTAAGTCAAAAACGGTTAAGTCATCTGTAGATAGTTGCTTGCTTTGCACTACACCAAAATATTACGTTTAATCATCATAGTTTGAATCCTCGCTTGCAGCGGTTCTTGTTCGTCACGCAATGCTGTCATCCCATTTTAGGGGGTAGGGGTAGGACAATTTCTATCCTAATACTAATCCTAAGGCTCCGTAAGGCTTGGAACCACTGGGAGCACACAATCGTGTTGAGTAGGAAGAGATTAAATTAAGAAATGAAAAGAATGAATAGTTTACCATTGCCCCTGTTGTTATCTTTTACTCGACCACCGCTACCTATATGCCCTGCGAAATACTGTAACGCTAAACTCATACCTAGGTCCTTTCCCCGGGGGAGGTACTTTGGGAATTTTTGGATGAGGATGTGCCGCTTGGACCCTGGAACCCTTAGCCTATACCAGAGCTAGTTCAGCTGAATTTTGCTACCCTATACTGGAGTAAACTCCCCAAATCCCCCCATCTATCGACACTGTTGAGGCTGATTTGGGTAAATTTAAACTTGCTGATTTGATTTTTTTATATTTTTGAGTGGCAATTCCTGGTTTCCTTAGTCTAGATAAAATCTTCAACCAACTAGTCAATTTTGTGAAAAATGATACCCTATTCTAGACCCAAACGCTCTGATTTATATACCCTATCCTAGAGTAAACTGCTTGAAAACCATACCCTTCACAGCGGCACATTCCTATATAGCCCATATATGGCAGTGTCCCCCCCCCCCCGGGGTCCTTTCGCTCTGTGTAATTATTTTTGGTTTACATGTAATACAGTGGACTACCCTCGGGGAAATGGGTGGTGACCGCTTGATGGGGCTAGCCGCTTAAATAGAGGTTGGTGTACCTTAAATATTTAATTTTTCACTATCGGGATATAAATTTCTTGGTGAACATGGAGTCAATTCAAGACAATCATGATAGACGTGTGTTTGAATTATCACTCGTCATGCACCTTCAATTTCAGACTCTTATCTGCCATCGCCCTTTCCAAAATAAAGTTTTTGAATTTTAGGTGGCCGCTTAATAGGGGTAAAGACAATAATGAAACCCTTATCGGAACGACCAAATGGTGGCCGCGGAGGTAACCGGTCAATAGGTGTTTCATTTACAATATTTTACTGCCAATAAGTTTGGACTGTATTGACAACAGTCCTCTATTTTCTGTTACAAACATACCAATGCTCCACTAAGCAAACAAACTACGCCAAATAAAATAGCATGGCCAGGACTATTTACTCACGTAATTACTAATTAAATTTAGTCTGTTTTTCTCACGAATTAGACTCGTTGTGATTTCCTATTTTGATTTCAGCTAGTTCTTGCTTCATTGATCTATAATTTGTTTATGACGATTTTTTTAAAATTCTAGTGAGTACAGCCACTAGCTTTATCAGCTGTTGTCTGAAACATCAGAACGTACAACAAACGTGATTTGGACCGAGGCCACGTACACTATAGAATACGATTATTTAAGTATACACATATTATTACATATATGAACAAACAGATGAACAATGACTAAATTGTTTCACTTATGCTGTGAGTGCTCTATACAAAATAGATCAAAATGTGCAGCATATGCCGTGACAGCATTGCGTGACGAACAAATAACGGCTGTAAGATTGTGCTGCGCCGACACGCTTATCGGCAA
>NC_138155.1:16138254-16183254 GCF_964199315.1 Orbicella franksi | reverse complement strand
CTTAAGAAGAAACAATGTTTCCGCAACAATGTTTCCTAGTTTAGCCAGGCCTTTACGGTAGCGCTTTCATTGATCAACCCGAATAACGATTCAATTTCGATTTTGTTGTTTGAGTTCTTAAAACTTCATGTCTATTTCATTTCCGCAGTATAAAATTTCGCTATGTTGAAGAAACACACATGATGTTAGTAGCCTTATAGCGTTGGCGATAATTGTTGCAGCATCTCAGCACAAAAGATGACGAAAATAATCTTTGTCAAGATGTTATATTGACAATTGAAAACACCGACTCGGACTTGAAAGTGCACGCGCTGCACTATGCAAATTTGCTACTTGTACGCGTCAGATTTATTTTCCTTTCAAAAGCTTCTGCAAACTCGCCAAACAAGCAGAAACAATAAGAAACTATCGAAACACATTTTGGTTATGACTAAACATTGTTCTGAGAAATAACTCGATACCAGAGTAGAGAGTTTTCTTGGATAAACTTTATTCTTAAGTCAAAAGCTTACACGTCCAACTAGCGCGAGCAGATCTTACTCATTCACAGCGCGAAATTTGAAGTCCTGTTTTCAACCCTGAAAAACTCACCTTTTCCCACTGCCTCAGAACAAAAAATGCACCAAAAGAAGTTGTTAATTCATGTAGAAGGGAGTCTCGTGGAATTTCTCTAGAAATCTAAGTTCGAGTGCAAGTAAGCGGAATCTGCTCGTCTTAGTAGACCCCAGTCTACTGCATCACACCTTTTTGCTCAGACCCGGCCACAGCGGACGGAATCCGTCAAGTTGATCTATTTTCGTGAACGAATTAGCGGTAATCGTCATCTTTCGCCCTTTTTACACTTCCATAGACGATTAATCAATGCAAGTTTATCTCTATTCACCTTTAAATGGCAAGGAAAGTCACTGTAAGAAAATTCAATTGACTTTTTTGACGTTGTGAGAGTTTGTTTGGCTGTTTGTAGCTCGGCGCTGTAATGGCGCGTAATCCTCTGTCTCTCTCTGTACAATTTTAAGTAAAAAATGGGTCAATTTCAGTCGAGTTTACCTTTCCGATCGTTAAGAGAATTTCTGTGGAATGCACTTCACGAATTTCCTGGCTATCTGCCCCTCAATTTAAGGTAGAAAAGTCTGATTACGAGTGATTCGCAACGACTGACAGAAATTGTTTTTTGTAGTACAACTTCAAACTTTGCACGAAATTTCACACCGGAAAAACACTTTTAGGGAACTTAAATGGTGAACTAAATGCAACTAACATAAAGTAGTTCGTTATAAATCTTTTCTTTAATACATCTTTCTTTGCCTAGTATCTGAGTTACTCGCTCGTTTGCTCGTTAGATTCTTTACCAATGGTTTTTAGAATCTGTAGATGGCGCGTAAGCCAATTCAGTGACAAAGCTGCGTAAACAAACCCACTTGTAAGCCAATTTATCGCAAGAAAAAAAAGATAAAAATGTTATTGTTCGGCTTAGGGTCAGTCCGTATAGAGAAAAACTGTGACCTCGGGCTTGAAAATGTTACCCTCGGCCTGCGGCCTCGGGCAGCATTTTCAAGACCTCGGCCGGCCAATAACATATATTGAATAACATTACCTGGACACAATCCGTTTTCTCTTCTTCGTCGTGTTCATACCCACGAAGTAATAGTGTTTCACCGTCTACGAAATAGAGATACAGACAATCTTCGTCGTCTGGTGCTAAGAACCACGAACGCTCGTCAATACCTATCGGATCCTCCATGCTTCACAAAGCTAGACAACAAAAAGTGTAAGGCTCAAAAACGGATTTGAAATTCCATCAGAACCTGTTATACCCTGTTATACCGGTTCCAAATGGTTCATGCGCATTAAGTTTCCCGAACGTTAAAATTTCATCAGAACCTGTTATACCGGTTATAACTGGTTCGGCTTTCCGCCCATTAACGGGCGCATTACCCGTGCAGGTACTCGCCGCAGAGTATCTTCCTTGCCGAAGCTTAGGTTTCAAGCGGGAAAAATGGAGATCGACATCAAGGATTGTGCTCTTACAACTGAGGTAATACTGTCGGTCTTAACGAGAAAATAAACAGAGATAAAGAAACTAATAACAAACATCCTTTTATTTAAGTTGGACGACGAGGATTACGATGATGATGTTCAGATGTGGGAGAACAGCTGCGAGTGTACTCCGGGGCCTAATGCAGAAAACTGCAAGTGTGTACGCCAGGCAGAAGAGTCACTTAGAATACTTGAAAGAGAACTTTCTTGGGTAAGAAAAACTTCGAACAAACTTTATTTACCCTCCCTTACAAAAAACCAGGTGTTAAGTTTGATATTTCCTATTACAGGACAAAGATGGAATTGATTCATTCAAGTTTACGGAGGCGGACCACCAGGACAAATTCTGGAACGCTGTGCCGGAAAAGGTACGAAAAAAAGACATTTCATTTCCTTTCTTGCTATCATTGCCACCGTACTCACCAATTTTAGTCTTGTTGGGATTGCACGCCTACTAACCGTACGCGCGCCTGCAATTGTACGATCAATAAACATACGCGCGCATTGTGTTTCTCGTACTCACTCATCTATTTGGTCGTGTTAAGATGTACGCTTAATAACCGTACGCGCGCCGGCAATTGTACGATTAATAAACATACGCGCGCATTGTGTTTCTCGTATTCACTCATCTATTTGGTCACGTTAAGAGAAAAATGATCAGTTCAGTAGTAATTTAACGCGTATATACGTTATAAGAAGTTACAGCTGATAAAGCAACAACTTCTCGCTTCTGACGTTGACATTTAGAGAACGCGTTTCCGGATAATGTTGGAATTAAGACCAGTGCTAAACATACGGTATCGAGTGCGAGTGTACACTTACAAAATCTCTTTGTTTTAAACTTTAGGATCATGCAGTCATTGACAAGCAGGAAAGCGTAGCAGTTACTTATTCTCAGTAGCTGACATGTGTCAGATTCTTTTATTCAGTTTTCTTTAGAGGCATTAATTTTTGGTGAAACCTTTGTTAGGTTCAAAGTCTACCAAAACAAGCCTAAATAAAAAATGCAATGCTGCCAAGATAGTGCTTGATGTTGGAGAGAGGCTGCGGCAGAGAAGAATGCATTAAAAAGATAGCCCTCAGCAGCATCAAGTCAAAAAGGACAAGCTACTGAGGGAGGAACCTTAACGACCGCAAGGCATTTTTAGACAATGCTATTGCAAGCAGTCATTCGACAGAGACATTGCATCGAGCGAGAAGCCCGTCTGTGAAAAGGTTCATGATTGATGGTGTGCCATGTTGTATTCATGCGTGGTGCATGATTTATGGCATTACGTTTTCTTGGTACGTAGATAGATAGAAACTTTATTAACGTATCAATGCCTTGTAGCCTGTAGTTTGGGGACACAAAATAAATACACGTTATATGTAATATCATAAGATTGTTAGAAGGCCTATTTTCCTTGTGTTGTTTAACAAACTAGCGGAAAACTGAAAGACCTAGAAACTAAAGCGAGGTTTCGTTTAAAAAATAAAAGTTGCAAACAGTTCAAATAGGTGTGAGAATGCTGTTGTGACAGAGTTTATAACTGTCATTACTATCATCCAATTGGTGGACTAATGCAAATCCTGCATTTTAATTGGCTAGCTACTAGAGGACTATTAGTAATAGTCCTCGAGTAGCGAAATTGGCGCAATCGAGCGTGACGCTCTCTTTCGTTTTATTACCAAATAAATATTTCTTCAACTTGCATTTGCTAACTTTATTATTGCCTTTTCTGTCCTACTAGTTGAGTGACACTAAAACAATTAGACCCTTCGCCCTCAAGGGCCACGGGTCATTCGCCTCGTGGGCTATTGACCCGTTGCCCTTGCGGGCTGCGGGTCTAATTGTTAATTAGCCTGTTTTACAATTGGCAAGGCAACCGATCATCGATGATCTAGTTTACTCCAGGAAAATAATCCTGCATATTTGCGTTGTGTTGACGCGTAATCAGTGATATCATCGTATTTAACACTGCATCTTTGCGGGTATTCAAGATCAAGTCATCATGTCCGCATCAAAATTTACGACCTTGAAATGCAATAAGGGTGTAACATTTCTAAGAATGTCAAATACTTTGCTTCAATTTAGCTTTTAGGAGAGAGCAAGGAAACTAAGAGAAGACGGAGGGGATGTGAATGGAAGGAAACGAAGTTTGGCATTTGATATTGCCTACAAGTGGTTAGAAGGCTTCGTTCTGAGTGCGGACAGTATGCCCAACTGTGGAACCAAGACACTGCCCTCGTGCCTAACCAAAACGGCACTGTATCAAATTTACACAGAGCAGTTGGCATGGAAACCTTTGCTGGCGAAAACCACGTTTTTATACAGCCTGTGGAAAGCCACTGAAATTTCCAAACGTGATTATTCCTAAGGTTAGCTTAACCTGAATTCACTCACACGGAACACATGTCAGTTCAGTTGTTATCCAAAGTATGGAATTATAAAAAGGTTAACAGCGAGGGGGAGGGCGGCTTTGGCCAAGGACGAGAAGTTGTTCTTCACGCCATAAAAAATAACATTCACCTATTCCTGTTTCTTTATTTTTACAGTCAAGTCGTTTCAGTAAATGTGCTGTGTGTGTTCACATTAAAAATAAACTGGTAGGGTCGAATCTGGACCAGGAGTCAAGGAAACTGCTTGGGCTCATGAGAAAGATCCACCTAACACAGCAAATGTAAGTGTAAACATTAAATTCCTAACGTTCCATTCTACAGTGACTCAGAATTCAAACGGAGTTCAACATTGAAATCAAGAAAACCGGAACGTTTTTGGACTATTCCTTCTCGCGGCAAGTCTGATTACTGACCAATTTGATTATGAATTTCACGAGGGAAGACAGTTTAGGAGTCCGAAAGTTCAAGTTATTGATATCGAGGGTGAAAATCCAACCATGTCGTAGAATTCTAAATACATTTCTTTCAAATATAGATTTCCTGTTATTTCTTCACACTTAAGGCGCGGCTGGTACCTGGCACTGGCTAACTATTTGTGTTTGTACTGAATCCACAGGGCTGAACGTAGAAAGTACTACAAACATGGCCTCAAGGCAAAAACAATCCAAAAAAGTAATTGTCTGTGACACTAGACGGCACGGACCAAAACAAACACAACATTTCCCATCTCAGTACGAGCACAAAGGTAAAACTGAATAGTTTGCAAACAAAAATGACTCTTTTAACGAGAGCTTGCAGTCATTGTTACTTCTTTTGTTCAGATCGATAGCAGTGCGTGGCGCCTCAAGACGCACGTGACAAGCGCGTTGATCAACCACCACAGCGACGGTGCCGCCTATGTTGACATGTGTGAATGGCCACATGATTCAAATTTAACAATAAACATATTACTGCACGTCCTTTTGTGGATGCAGACAACGGTGAGATTCCATGGTCCAGTTGAACATATTAATAGTTCGGTCATTAAACTTCAGTGCATAAATAATAACCATAATAACAATTTATTTCAAATTAAATCACTTAATGTTCCAAAAGGAGAGGTTCCAATTAAAAAGGACTAGAGCGATACATTGGCTGCGGTCACATCTCGCACGTGCGAAAAGAATTGTCGCTGACATTCTGATTGGTTGTTTGTTTGTAAACTTAAGAGTAACCCATGAACCCTGCTTGGGTATAACTATAGTTAGTCTGTATTGTTTTGGATCACCGAAGTGTGAATTTTCTAACTAGCTAACTATGGTTATCCCCATCTTAACTATAGTTAGTAGGCCAGATGTGACCGCAGCCATTATTTGCCTGCCACTCTAAATCAATAACCACGATATATACAGGAAATAACAGCAAGCTTTTAGTAAAACGAGTCCGGTTATAAAGACTATTTCTTGACTTGATCACGTGTGCATGAGCATCAAATCGGCAACATTAATTGTATTTCCCCTCACGTCTAAGTGCAAAGGTACGCAATGCGCAACGCACCTAGTGGGGATTAAAGAAAAAAGGAAAGCAACGCATGAGCGATAGACTCACCGACAATAATCTATCACAAATATACAAAACATCAAGGCAGCAAAATTTAACCCTTTTTCTATTCTATTGCGTTGGTAGCTTGGAAGTTTACCACCTGTACTTTACCTCCAGATGGACAACTGCTGGAGGGAATGCAAAAGTAGGTTCGTGCTGGCCTTTCTTGCGTTGTTGGTGGAGCTGAGAATTTTTAAGAAGGTAAGCCCTTACGTCTTATATACTGTCCAAGCTTTTAAATAGAAAGATTGCGAATTTATTATCTAAGCCGTGGGAGCTTTGATTACTTGGTATAACATTAGAACGTACCCTTAAAGGCCGCCTCCATTTGGCTATTACCTGTCCCCAACGCCTAGAATCTGTTGGTCCCAGCTTTCACCTCATACAAACTAAATCCTTAAAACAACGGTCCTACAGCAGCCAATGACTACTGTCTCAGAGTTGCTTTTTCAATGTGTGGAACTTACCGCAGTAATCGCAATGACTAGCTTGAACACTCCCGACCAATGATCTACATTTAAGCTTTTCCTAACTCGAAATCTTTCAGAGGTTAACAACCTTTTTGTTTTCGTTTCGTTTAGATAAAGCTGTGTTTCCTAATGGAGGGTCACACCCAGGAAGACATCGACCAGCTTTTTTCATGTATTTCACGGCATCTGGCAAAGATCAACGTCCTGACCCTCCTGGAGCTGATCAGAGAGATCGGCCGAAGTTACTCTCCGTCCATAAAGGCTTCAATTCTTACATTCATGTATGACGTGAAGCAATGGATGGAGGGTTTCACTGAGGCTAGTCTCTCTGGTCACGCCAACCAGCACCAATTCAAGGTACTATACGGTATGATTAGGGTCACTCTACCACCACCTGAGGTGCCCTAAGCTCATCATAACCAGTTGCTTCTCTTCTTGTCATTTCCTAGTCACTATTTCCTAGAATAAACCATCCAGATTTACCTACATCAACGTAAATGACGGTATCATGTCCAGTCTTGCATCGGTGACTTGTATAGTGACTCAAAATACGACAGTGCGCTGCCGTTAGACATGAACAGATTCCCATTAACCTTTTTTGTTCCTAACTTTAACTACTTTACACATACTGTTTTGGTTCTACAACTAAAGCGGGACATACCAAGCATAGAGAACTTTCATTAATTACTAAATAATATCTTCTCTCGAAAACTTCAGATCGTTAGACGGTCAGATGGAAAGGCCAAAATGAAATACAAAAAGTGGTCCACATCTCCAACTTGGCTCCCCGAGGACTCAGAGGGCATCGACCTCCTAAAAAGTCTCCCAAGAGGAGGCCCAAAGGTATGAAGGCTTAATATCATGAAGCACCGCTACATAACATTTACTAAGAACAGCACAATGTCCAAACCGTGGCAAATGGATTCACCTTTTTCGTATGTCTGACTTATTGTTCATTGTAGGTATAATTAGGCCCACAGTCGTATTGAGTTATTGTGAAATGAAGAACAAAGAAAATACTGAAAGCATTGTCATCGTGCCTCCTGAATTATGTTCTTTCCCCCTTTTTCTTGATAACAGCTTCTTGAAAGAAACAGCGAGATTAAACTTAGAAAATATCAAGAACGATCTACCGAAGTTTAGGCTCCACTTCGACCAAGACACGAGAGTATGGTGGAAAAACTTCCTGAAACGCAAAGGAATGACCGGAAAAGTAAATCCAAAATGGATTTTACCACTTTTGGAAAAGCAGATAGAGACCACGAACAGACCATTGCAAGTCAGCGACACGACCGATGAACTCTTTCGACTAATTGAAAGAGAAGAAAGGGATGTAGAGGTAATTTTCTTTTCATTAGTTCAATTTAGCATGTTCAGTTTAGCATGACAGCCTGCAAAGTGCTAGGATGTAAAACCAAAACGTGATTGAAAAACATGATGAATATATAATCATCCATTAATTTGAGTCCATAGGCTCGATTTTCGTCGTTCTCTCGCGTCCGGTCTTTTGTTCGAGGGAGGAGCGCGCCTCGTTTCCCGAACAGCGGCTGGAAATCGAACTTTCATGCAAAGTCCACTGAATTGTCTTAAAATTTATACCGATTTTTTCATACGTACGCGGCTCTTCACTCGAAGCTTCAAATAAGAGGGGCTAGGCTTTCTCTGCAGAAATAAGATAAGTGAACTACAACCGTGGTCGCACATGCTTTAAAAACACTTCGTATGTCAACGAAGTTTGAAACAAAAAACCTTTCACCTTACACACGGGGGCATTTTCACATTCATAACAACATTGGTGTAGATTAGTAGATGAAAAAGATCTTTAATTACTTATCGATTGTCCATGAATTATAGACATTATACGAGGCCAATAAATGAAAAAAAATGTCTTAAACGTATACTCATACACTAATTAATGTACCTTAATTTCATGTTAGGTGCGTGCTGGACGAAAGAGAAAGAAAAGCGGAAATGGCCAAGGGAAAACGGGGCCCAAAAGGACCAAAAAATGGTAATTCATACCTTGTTAGAATCTAAAAACTTTGTTTTAATGTTGCGTTAAAACCTGCGCAAAATGATCATAGCCTAGCAAGCCTTGAAATGAACTTTGAACATTTTCGTTTTTATCGTTGTGAAATTTAGAACCTGGTTCTACTTCGTGCACGTTACTGCACTGTACTTTTTACACTAGGCCATTCTTCATGCAACCTACGCCGCAACAAAATTGCGAGGCAATTTGCAAAAACAAAATGCAAGATAAAGGATTAGGTGTATTAAGGTATACTGAAAAAGCAAGTTTGAATTAGAAGACAGTGCAAGTGACGAGTAGACTTGGACTGATATCGTTTTTTAGTCATTTACCCACCGAAGCCTTGTCATCTTGAAGATCTCGAGCTACATTAGGTTTTTTGTTGGAGATAGCTGTGTTCAGCTGTATTTTTGATCAATAAAGTGATCACGATCATACTTTAGTATTTGACTACCAGTGCAACCTCTGGTTTGCGACACCTTGGTTGCCATATTTCTACTAGTCCTGCCTTAGGGAGTAGTGCTATAAAACAATTCCAAGTATAACTAACAGTAATTATTCATAAACTCAACATTCAGACAAACTGCATTTTAATTTCATTATTTTTTTTTCTCTAAACAGAGTGTCAGACGTATCAGGAAGGAGTGCAAGTCCTCATTGTCATAAAAAAATTCAAAAACTACCAAAAAAAAAATAAAAATAAAAACTCACAAAACAACAACAACAAAACGACTCCTTTAGGAGCCACCATATACCAGAAAAGTCAGTGATCAACTGATGATATAAGGAGATACATTATTTCAATTACAAAGTCGCTTGCTAAACTATGACTGCGGCATGTAATCCGTTTCATCCAGCTGTTCTCCTACCAAAATGTGTGGACGGGAAAAGGCAGAGATCAATTTTCGTTCTACGCAGTAGCTGTTTTGAGGAGCAGAATTATGAGCCAGTCGGATAATTTTTCCTTATTATCACCTGGCCCTCTTTAAGTCCATAAACAACAGTGACCTAAATATATTGCACTTCCACCCGTGACACACCTATCGCTGTAGTCTTCTCTCTAATTTCTATGATGGCTACCAGTAGTCTCAATCTATCACTCCCTAAATTTCCTGTTAATAAAGTGAAATTAAAGAGATTAAACATGCAGACATGTAACTAAGTGATCAGTACGGTTAATAATTGTACATATACCTTGCGATCTCTGTACTCGGTAACTAAGTGATCAGTACGATTAATAATTGTACATGTACCTAGCGATCTTTGCACTCGGTAACTGTGATCACTACGATTAATAATCGTACATCTTTTGTACTCGGTATAAACTAAGTGATCATTGCGATTAATAATCGTGCATGTACCTAGCGATCTTTGCACTCAGTATAAACTAAGTGATCAGTACGATTAATAATCGTCCATGTACCTTGCGATCTGTGTACTCAGTATAAACTAAGTGATCAGTACGATTAATAATCGTGCATGCACCTAGCGAACTTTGTACTCGGTATAAACTAAGTGGTCAGTACGATTAATAATCGTACATGTACCTTGCGATCTCTGTATTCAGTATAAACTAAGTCATCAGTACGATTAATAATCGTACATGTACCTAGCACCTAATAATGAGTTAGTTTAGTTATGCAGACGTAGATATTATACTTTTAAATTATGCTGAAGGAATTTTTATCGTGTATAAATAAAATTATCAACTCAACTCAACATGGTTAATTTATTTCAATGATGGGTAACAGCATAGTTGCAACCGTGGTATTAATCTATTACTACTTGAATTTCATGTCGGTACGTATGGTGGACTTAAAAAGATTTAAACCCTAAACGAACATGGAATGCAATATAATGAAATTATCGATAAAGGAGTATAAAGGGCGCTTGGTAGAAATATGCGCTTATTAATCGATTAATCCTACATTTCTTTCGGTTTAGGCCAATGGTGGTTTTATCCCTTTCACTCGTCCAGGACGCTTGCACGTTTTAGTGGCACGTTACGCAATTCTGACAGCTGTCAAACACCCATTTCTATCATTGGCTATTTCAGTGACACGAGACATTTGACAACTCTCCTCTTCTTTACCCCGACTATTTTGGGTTTTTTCCACAAGACCTTAGACTTAAGTTATTTTTCAACCGATTTGAAGTGACATTTGCTCGCGCTATCCTGATGACTGATCTAATCGCTGATTTACGTAATTACGTGACATGGATTCTGTACGCTTTTTCTGACCACACAAGACTTTCACCGTGAAGACCACGTGGAGTGGACGTCGGCACAACTTAGCTGAATCGATGCTGCTCAAAGCAACAAACAACATTTTGCCTGCACTACTCATTCGGACAGTCTTCGTGATTTAATCGGGCACGTTGTACAGCCAAGCCACCATGTTAAGATGCTGCTCAAAGCAACAAACAACTTTATAGGAGTTGCTGATTGTCATACGGGTTTACAAATTTCAAGACCCATGAAGTGCAGAACTGGAGGGAACTTCTACGTTCAGGTTAGCTTAGATTTTGCTTCTGCTGGAATATATGCCGCACAATATGCCATAAAGAACTAAAAGAGGTGAGATTAAATCTATTAAAAAGTACTGTCCTGGATGTCGCGATGGTGTACTGATACTGTACTGCCCCTATAAAAGCTGGGGAAACTTTTCTTCCCGCGAAAAAAAGGCGCCAAATGTTAGCAAGAGTCGAAGTCTCAAATGTTAACCGGTTTTCTGAGTGTTCATGGCAGCTAAAAGTTCTTCACTCTCGCGAGGAGTTTCTGCAGGCTTATGGAATTTAAATTTTACAAAGAAAAGGGAAATGTTGTGGAGATTTGGAGTTTATTTTTCCAACCGAGTGTTATGCCGCGAGAGCATTAGCCAGACTTTAGAGCGCATTGCCAAGTTATTTTCTATGTTGTCAGCTCAAAGTGAATATAAATTTTACGCAACTATTAAAAATTTTAAATGTAAACTTGACGATTCGGAACCGTAGATGGTAAATTTCGCGCCAAAAACTTCGCAATTCTCGGCGATAATTGAGCTTATATCCTTTTCAGGCTCTTAAAAACTAAACTAATCAAACCCACACCAATTTTACGCATCGGACTTTTTGATTTCAATGATTGAACACTATCAAATAAACTTTCTCTTGCTTGACGTTTAATCAAACCGTCCTTCGAAATTAATAGTGCCCACATCCTTTCTTGTCTTGTTTTTCCTCGGAGAGGACACACATAAGCTTAAATAAAAGAACATCCAAAAATGGAAAATAATTGGCACCGCTATTCATGTCATTCATCGTAAAATCCACGGCAAAAGTCAGAAGACAAGAAAATTGCGTCGTGTTCTGATTGGTCTAGTTAAAATGGAGAGTTTGAAAAAGAAACTCATTCCAAAAATATAAGCTTACTGATACAATACGTTTTTTTTTTGGTGAACTTCATCTAAAGTTTGATTAGTCCGACCCCGAATCTTCGAGACCATTACCCGCCATTTTGACGCGTGGTTGAACTACACATTAATAAGAATGTCGTTGTTCTGCACTGCCTGCAAATCTCTTTCAAATTATAGCCTAAAACGTCACAATTTCAAATTTGTGAAATTATACAACCTTGCTCATTTGTTTAAGAAGTTCAAATAATGTCACATTAAGAACATTTTGCCATCGAAAATCTATTTCTGGCGCCTAAAAACATTTGCAGAGTGAATGGTTAATTGGAAGTTTTTGATTTCGTGGTGTTTTAACAGTGTAATCATGATCTTGGACAAGCTTCATCTTTTAGATAACCTTAATCCCCCGCTTAAGCTAGTTTAAATTTTAGTTGGTTTTTATAACTTTTCGAAACTGTGTTTTCATACAGTGCGGTTCACAAAACGCGGCAGTTTTGCATTTCAATATCGATCGCTGCTATGGTTGGCCATTCGTTTCAAAACTACGACAGGGTATACGCGGGTTTTTCTGCGGCGTATACTTGTTTGCATACGTAACGTATGGGCTTTAAGCTCATATATACGACCATTTAGATCGCGTATATACGCATTTTTAAAAACATTTGCGTAAATTAAAGCGCGGGGATATGCGAAATAAATGCCCAAATATACGCGTGCTAAAATGCGTGTACATGCGGATCTCGTAAATTACGTTTTATATGCTAGCACGAAATGTGCCTTTTAAGAGAATGACCGTTCATGTATGATAGCAATGAAAGTTACTTTAACTAGGAATCGTCAATATGGCGGCAGTGGTAAAATGCCTTGTCTTGGTCTATCTGCTATTTAATGTTTGTTACTGCAGCTCTGCAGTGAATGAACTTCTAGAAACAGTTATGCGTGTTTTGAATGACTGTTCAAGATTTTATCCTAACGCTAATCGTCGTGAAGTTGCTGTGGATTACTCTGTACATCGTTTAGTGGCCTGCGTAGCTTGGCGGGTTTTAGGCAATTTGAACGCTAAGAAAGCGGCGAAGCCGCGATAACGAGCGCCAAATGCGGCGTAGCCACGAGGAGCCTGGGGGGTTCCTGCTCGTTTTCGCGGTTTTTCCGCTATGTGTGCTCGCGCTCAAATTGCTTAAAAAAATTGCTAAACCGCCAAGCTACGCAGGCTAATCCGTTAGTTGATTCATTGGACAGAGGTACTAAGGCGAATGCTGAGAGGATACGGCCTCTAGAATCGCTGGTGAGACAAATGGAATATTTACTACTTAGATGTGAAATGTTTGCATTAAGAGCAGTTTCATGCACCTCAGTGTACTCCCATTAGGGCTTTGCCAACTGCATCAGCTTCTAAGGGAAGAGTGGGTCGTCCAGCCCATGATATATCAATACCTCAAGGGGAGTTTTAGGAAACAGAATGTGATTTTAGTGTAAGTCCTATTGGGTCTTCACCAGATAATTCATCTGGTTGGGTGTTATCATCAAATGTGTCCTTGACAGCTGGTATTTTCAGTATTACATATATCTTGTAAAATCACTGCGTTCGCCCATATTGGTTGTGCGTACAGCATGGTTATTCCATGCCTCAACTAGGAGGTTTAACTGGTTGTTAATTCTGAAAAGAAATATGTAATACAAACAGAACAGATCGATTATGCTGGTCCATTCCAGGATGCCATTCTCTTCCATCTGGTCGAACAGAGTGTAGTAGAACTGACCGACTTCAATAAAGACTTCCCTCCAGAGACGTTCAATTCACTGGTTGTGTACAGACAACCCAGCAATTTTGCTTCCCCTATTAAATCCCCAGTGCCATAGCATAGCTCTTCCTACCTCTAAATTTTCATCCCCTTCGTCTGAACACACTCTAGACGGCAATCTATAACTTTGCACAGCAGCTAAGAACAGAGCGAGCCCAGTAGCAGCAGAAGTTTTTGTTGCACAACTTAAAGTCTAAAGCCCTGTCAAAACCACCATGTATTAAAAACCTCCACCTGATAAGGCAGTGTAGTCCATCAATGTGCCAGAGAGAATTAGGTCCCCTGACGCCTTGTGATGGTATTGAACCACCTCAAATCAGACCCTGTTGGGTCAGTTTGAAGAAAAACTTTCCCTTACACGCTGACGTAGATGTTTCTACTTGGCAAATGACCCAGCATGATACTGATACCAGAATTGGAAAACCCACGTCAGTCTTACTTCTCGAATCATTAGGGCCGGTTTGTTCGAAAGCCGGTAAACGCTAACCCAGGATTAAAAGTTAACCCAAATATAAATTTTTCTCTATAAACTGTTTTCCACTGCTTATGCTTTGTGTAGTTTGAGATTACTCATTAAGTTCAAAACTGAACTGCAAACATTTCCCATCTATGTAGTAAGTATTGAATTTGTCTCACCAGCAATTCGAGAGGCAGAATTCTCTCAGCATTCGCTTGGGCACCTCTGTCCTAAACGGTGAACAGAATCCACAGCAACTTCACGACGAACGATCAAGTTCTTTGCCATGTTACGATTAGCGTGGGGATAAAATCTTGAACAGTCATTCAAAACACGCATAACTGTTTCTAGAAGTTCAGTCACTGGGGGAGCTGCAGTAACAAACATTAAATAGCAGATAGAGCAAGACAACCCATTTCGCCACTGCCGCCATATTGACGATTTTTAGTTAAAGTAATTTCCATTGCTATCATACACGAACAGCCATTCTCTTAAAAAGGCACATTTCGTGCTGGCATATACAACGTAATTTACGAGACCCGCATATACGCGCATTTTAGCACGCGTATATATGGGTCCTTGTAGGACGCATATATTTGGGCATTTATTTCGCATATCCCCGCCCTTGAATTTACGCAAATGCGTGGCCCTTTAAAAATGCGTATATACGCGATCGAAACGGTCGTATGTATGAGCTTAAAGCCCATACGTAACGTATGTAAACAAGTATACGCCGCAGAAAAACCCGCGTGTACCCTGTCGTAATATTGAAACGAACGGCCAACCATACTATGCGACTTGGCGAAAAGTGGGACAATTTCGCTTTTTAGTTTATAATCAATCTTTGTCGGTAGTGTAAAGGAGAATTTATCTGAAGTTTTGAGAAGAATTATTTCAGCAAAGCTTGATGTAAGGTTTTAATTATTTGCGAATTTTTACGCTCTACATGCTGCGATGCCCAGGTGCGAAGTCAAAGAATTAGCTCCAGCGATCTAAGTGCCGCGCTTTTCCCCGCCGTTATACAGTCGCGGGATCCACATAAATTTGTTTCACGTACGTTTAATTACCAGGAAACCTAGTGAAATACGGATGTTAACCGTACAGTGCAACGCTTATTATTCGTAAGTTGCATGCTTGGACTGAAAGTATAAACAAAGTATTCGCAGTCGATCGTAATTCGTCTGAGTTTGTTAAAAACCTGACAAACGTTTACGTTCGTGGCATTAGAAAAGAGCTTTTGAAATAGTCGGCTATTTTTCACAGTGTTTCAGTTTATCAATTTCGATGTATACTTCTTTTTCCAAAACAAAAAAAGCATTGGGCCAATCCATTGAAACTTGGCGCCGGCAGTTCTGTTCTTTCGGAATTCACATCTTATTACCCAGGCAGTGAGGCCTGGGTTTAAATTTCGGCTCCGTTTTTTCTTCTTTTTTTTCTTTTTCCACGTTCAGTCACAAGTCGCCGTCTGGTCTCTAAAGCGCATGCGCCACCTGTGAATGCGCTCAGCACATGGAATTTACAGGGTTGTCGTCGAGAAAGGTTAGCACGGATTCCATGATTTCTAGGGCGATGAAATCACATACAAACGAACACACCATTCAAGGTAGACCAACACTAAAGGACGTTAAGCGTTTTCGGAACGGGTCGCTGCAAGCCATACGAGAGATCAATTTACGAGCGAACATTTTGAGTGAATCATGAATCATGTTATACCAAAGGAGCCATCGACCGGGGCTATCAACTCTTCAACTTGATAAAAAGCATCTTCAGAAGCGTCTTCGTATTTTTAGACGTGATCGTGAACCAAGCAGAATCCCAGTACGAGCTCAAGAACGTCTGAGCAACAAGAGCAGAAAGGTTAGAGAATTTGTTTACGAATTCATCTGTTCGAGTACACCTAAGTAAAATGTTCTGAGAAACTTCGTCAAGTATAATAAAGATAAAATCTCGAACTAAACGATATTCTCTCGTTATTTACTTGTAACAGATTTAGGTGTCTTAACAAGAGTGAAACTCATGTAGCGAATTATTGTACATTTTAGCTGACCCCAGCAAAACAATTCTTGGCTTGCTCAGTTACGCAATCCTGACGCAATAAAAAATTTATTCGAAAACCATTTAGTGAATAAAATCAAGAAATTGTGATGTTATAGGAGATTAATAAAGATGACACTCCTCGAATTGTTAAGCCTGTGCGTTTTCCCAAGCTCAGGTATTCGTCGAAATATTTTGCACAAATTTACAGAGACCAGTATGGAACCGCTATGTTGGTGTACCTCCGCGGTACGCCTACACTGCGGCCGGAAAATATTGTAAACATCTGGAACTTACTTTGGCTATCTAGGCGACTGATTATCTGTACTGAACAAACAAGCATTTACATAAGCACTTTTCCTAATACTTTAACTTCTAAATGGGCTAAAAATCACGAGATAAGTATATGATTTCGACAACCGCGTTCGTAGGTCTATGTCACGCATCGCCATAACTATGAAATTCAAAATGTCTCCTCGCTTGCTTGAGAAACACAAATAACAACGACAAAGGCTAAGGAAAATACACTGAAACGTTTATAGGTTGATATAAAGACCTTGACTCATTTCACACCCTAAAGACTTGCAAACGAGTAATAAGCTATTAATCGATTCCAAGAAATGCAATCAAAAGCAGAATAGCCTAAGCACATCAATTCGATTGAATTTCGTACAACTTCAAATGCAGAACATTTAGCTCAATTGCAATATAGCTATTGCTTCTCAGTATAACGACTGCCTGGGTACACGTAACAAAGCGTCTAGTTTGCATAATACATTTCGTTCATTGCGCTTTTCGTTGGCTTATCAAATGTTATTCAATTTTATCATCTATCACAGAAATGCCTGTTCATTGCTTTGCTAAGGAATTCAATAAATAATACCTTTACCAAAGAAGCCATACTTTCCATAGATAGACTTAAAATCGTACTATTTGCCAAATATTCGCGTAAACACGACGAATTTTGACCACAAATGTTTTGACACGAACTTGCATATTTGCTACGAAGTTCTTCATTTCGTTTTAATTTGAGTTCGTTAACGAATAAACCCCTGAAATGCATCAAATCAACCCTAGTTGTTCACTTTAAGTTTCAGTAGGACATTGAAATGTATTTTCCATGTGTGATTGCAAATGAGAAAAGTCCGTTTCAAATTATAACTTTTAGAAGAAACGCCACGCAGCTCATAGCTAAAAAAACCATTGGCTGTTGTTGGTTTCGCTTTCGAATAACCCATGGCCACGGAATATTAACTAATCGACCGTTCCTTTTAATTTCCATTTTCCCGAGACTATGGAATACCTTATGACAGTAAAAAGAGCTCGGTTAAAACCAAAGAAGAATACCAAAATACGCAGCGGGTCGATCGGTGACATGGCTTCGCATCGATCGCGTAACTATCCTTCGTGGCTATAACTGTTTTATATATATAAAAAAGTCGCTTAGGGAAAGTATAGCTCACTGATAAGATTTATCGATAGTTTTAGGCCAAGTCAATAAACGAAGATAACTTTTTGGCCGTAAACGCCATCAGTTTAGAAGTTCTAGCCCTTTACATTTTTTACCGTAATGGCAGCATGCAGATAGCAAATTCCTCGTTGGCAAACTTTGCTACATTTACGAATAATGTCCTGAAAATAACGCCACATACCGATTTTATTCGTACAATGTCACGATTATTATTCGTAAGAGGCGCGATTTCCAGTTTAATAAACTGAAAACACCACTTTTACGATTATTAACCTGAAAAGGCACGAATAGTACGTATAATAACCGTATCATACCGCATCATACGAATGTTAATCTGGACTCCAGATTTATTTTAAAGCTCCGCAATTATTCTGAATGCTGTTAAAAACATTTTGAAAAAAAGAGGGGTCAACGATGTGGAGACGTAGGGAAATCATCTCTGAAGAGTCCAGTCTAAAAATCGCTCCAAAACTCTAGAACACGGCGTATTCCCAGGTGGTCACCCAGCCAGGTACTGACGCCGCCCAACAGGACTTCACTTCGGTGATCGGACGAGAACCGGTACGTTCCCTGTGGTGTAGTCGTAGAAGAAAGAAACTAGTCAAAAGTTGCTCAATTGCTTGGACTCTCTTTGACGTCTCTTCGAAGGAAGGCGTTTAATTGCTGTTTTGATGAAATTGCAATTACGTCTCGGATACCCAACCAAGAAATTCCAAAGCCAGCTAAAACTTCAAATAACAAAAGGGCAATTCTCCAGTGTTCAGTCATCATAGCGACATTCAAGAGATACATCTAGTCTAGTGGTGAGTGCTGCAGCGTTGTAATCAAACAAGAAAATGTTCTAATATGCCGTCAACTTGCTGGAAAAAAAATGAAAAAAAAAAAAAAAAAACATTTTGAAAACAGAGGGCTCAAGGATGTGGAGGCGTCTGCAAATCTTCTCTGAAGAGTCCAGTCCAAAAATGGGTCCAAAAGTCTACAACACGGCGTATTCCCAGGTGGTCACCCAGCCAGGTACTGACGCCGCCCAACAGGACTTGACTTCGGTGATCGGACGAAAACCGGTTTTTTTTGTTTTTTTTTCTTAAAAGGCTCAAAGAGCTTTTTTATTTACAATCCTCTAGTTATTTTATCAACTATTTAGACATCGTTATTTTTACAATAGTGTCATAAAATAAATAAGACTTATCAGTGTTCCTTAAAAGTTTCCATTTAGGGTCTCGTTAATTTACATCATTTAGTAGCTCAATATTTTTATCACAATGTAAAAGTTAAAGTGTCATTTTCTACTTTAGCAAAAGCCTCTCCTAAACACCAATGATGTGGAAAGTAATATTGCGTGTGTCTTAACTTATAACTTGTATTGGAAACGCAAATGCGATTTCACCATAGCTTTAAACAGCGCTTCGGGCGGATATGTCAAGTTCTTTGTTCGGTAGTTGACGGCGGATTTATAGATAGCCCAGCGGGCCAATGTTAGTGTCCAGTTGACTAAATCTAGTGATCTCGGTGTTAGAGAGTCATTGTTCGTTTTGGCTTTTCCAAATAACTTTACTTGTGTGGTGAGTGTCAGTTTCCGTCCAGTGATTTTATCCACATATGTCTGTAGCTGGTTCCAGAAATTATGGACAGTAGGGCAGTCGAGTATGGCGTGCTCCAAGGTGTCGGTAACACCACATCGGTGACAATACGGTGTGGCATAAACCCCGATCCTGTTTAAAGACAAGGCGGTGGGGAGACCTCTGTGGGTGATCTTCCAGTTTACATCACCGTGTTTGTTGTTGATTAGCGGTGGGTATAAAGCTTTCCATTGTTTAGCGTTAAAGCAGGGTTCTGGTTGAAGATTCTGCTTCCAATGGTCTACAGCAGGGATAACGGGCTTCTCGGCTTGCAGCAAATGTGTGTAAAAATGACGCGTCCTGCACGATGAAATATCGATGGGTGTTTGTCCAGGGCTGGAGTTCTCAATGCCAAAACAAGGTTGCAAGGGAGGCGGTGGCCACACTGAGGCAGTACAGATCTTTTGGGACCATTCTGGGGGAAGAGCGACAAATAGCTCTCTCAGTTCTTCTGTTGTTCTAGATAAGGTGCGCGGATTTTTCTCTGTTATCATGTCGTGTATGGCTGACACAGGTTGGTACCCCGGGATAACTTCATAGCAGATGTCTCTAATCCGGGTGATTCCAGCTGCAATCCAATCTGTAAAGATCAGGGGCTTGTCTTCAGTGGTAATTTCAGGGTTCAGGAACAGGGGCTCATTAAGGATATCAGTGACGGACTCAGCGGATCCGGTCCGCACGCGGTGATCCTTATGTCGGTGCCAAGCCGTTAGCAGTTCCTTATGAAAACTGGGTATGTCTCGATCGATACGCTGCAACGAATAGTCCAGTGCAAGAGACATCTTTCCAAGACGAAGATTGGAGATACGAAGAAAGTATGAAGTGAAATGTTTCCAGTGTGCTTTTTCCTCTGAAAGACGCCTCCTCAAGGTGTTCAGACGTAAACTTCCGATTTTAGTCTGCAAACGAGGGATGTTGAAACCACCTTCCTTTAGGGGAAGGGCCAGGATGTCCTTTGTAGCCAGATGACGTTTGTAGTTCCAAAAGAAATCATAAAGTGATTGTTCAATCTGTGATACTGCCCAAGCAGGCATCGGTAGTGAAGTGGCGTTATACCATAATGTTGAAGCTAGTAGGCCGTTAATCACGAGCGCTTTACCTTTATAGCTTAACTGCCTGTGTCGCCAAGCGGCAATGATGTTATTTATTTTCTGTATTTTAGCCTCCCAATTCAGTCTCGTACAGTCCACGTTACCAAAGAAAATGTCAAGAATCTTCTCAGGGATAAAGTCATTATACCAATCAAAACCGTGAAGTTGATCCGTCCGCTCCTTAAAAGCTCCGCACCAGAGCCCCTTGCATTTTCCTTTGTTTATTTTTGCACCAGAGGCGCGTTCCTACAAATCAAATACGGTAAAAGCTTCATTAATGGAAGCATCGTCAGATAGCAAGAGCGTCGTATCATCTGCATATTGTGACAATTTTAACTCTTCCTCGGAGTCAGGCGGTCGAATACCATGAATTCTAGGATTTTCGCGAATGTTTATAGCCATTGTTTCTGCGGTTAGGACATAGAGGGGCATAGAGAGGGCACAGCCCTGTCTAAGTCCGCGTTCTAGTTTAATAAAAGCGGTGAGCCAACCATTTGTCTTGACAGAGCTAGAGGCATCGTGATATATCAATTTAATCCAATTAATGAAGTTGGGTCCAAAACCAAAGCGTTCCAGACAAGCAAATAAAAAGTCGTGAGAGACTCGGTCAAAGGCCTTCATCTGGTCAATACTGATGAAGGCTAGACTGGTGTTTTTCTCATTGACATAGGATATGACATCATTGAGAAGACGAGTGTTATCGTTAATTGTCCTTCCTTTTATACAGGCAGTTTGGTCAGAGTTCACGATTAGGGGTAGTACTTGTTGCAGCCTGTTCGCCAGCGCCTTTGTCAAAATTTTATAATCAGGATTGAGTAGAGTTACTGGCCGCCAGTTCTTTAATTGTGTTCGGTCTCCTTTTTTAAACATCAAAGTAATGATTCCCCGCCGCTGTGAAACAGTAAGAAGGCCATTATCAAAAGCATAATTGTAGACACGTGTTAACTTCTCCCCGAGAATAGGCCAAAAGTGTTTATAAAAGTTCGACGTCAAGCCATCGCAGCCAGGTGATTTGTTGCTTTCCATTGCCATCACAGCTTTTCTTAACTCCTCTTCTGTAATAAGATCTTCGCAGGACTCACGTGCTTCATCAGGTAATTTTGGGATAGCACAGTCTAGAAATTTGTTTCTTGCATGTGCATCACTGGGTTGGGCTGCAAAGAGTTGTTTGTAGAATTTGTGGGTTTCTTTCAGCAGATCTTGTGGTTCCGAGACGACATCAAGGTTATCTTTTGTCAAAACACGAATCGTTTGTTCTGCTTTTCGGCATTTCTCAAGCGAATAGAAGTAGCGTGTGCTCCGTTCTCCTTCTTCTAAAAACTGAGCTTTCGTTCTAATTTTAGTGGCTTCTAAATCTTTCAGTTCCAACTGCTTTAATTTTTCTGTCGCAAGAAGGTAGTTCTCAATGTCCCGTGTGTTACCATTGTTGGATTTTTCCTGCAGCTTTATGAGGTTACGCTCTAGTTGAAACTTTTCATGGCGTTTCTGCTCTCCTAGTATTTTCCCGCATCGAATTGCAACGATTTTGAAACCTTGTTTCGCCTTATCCCACCATAGTAGCGGGTCTTCAAAAACTTCGAACTTGGTTTTCCAAAAAGTCCAGAAATCGTTGATCTCGGACTCCAAGGCCGCGTTAGACAATACGTTGTTGTTAAAGTGCCAGTATCCGGGTCCACGTTTTATCCTGTCAAAGTTTAAAGTCAGACAGACACTGTCATGGTCAGAATGAGGAAAGGGTTTGATCGACGCGTCCATAACAAATTGATTTAAGGAGTGGCTAATGAAGAATTTGTCAATTCGTGTGCGTATGTGTGTTCCATTTGTGGGATGTCGCGCAGTCCAAGTGAAGCAGCGCTTATCCTTATTTCGATCCCTCCAGATATCAGATATGTTAAGTCGTGTGCAAATTCCATGGAGAGTTGTGGCAGCAAAATTCCTAGCATTTGGATTTCCACCGAATTTATCCCTTGCGTCTGCGATGCAATTAAAGTCACCACCGATGATGTTGTCAAACTCCTCGGAAATAAAACCATCCAAGCTAGAAAAGAAAATTCGTCGATCGCTGTCTGTTTGAGGTGCGTATATGTTTATGATGTTCAAGGTTTGATCATCAACTTCCAGAACTATATTTCAAATCCGACCTTCATTATCACTTCGTATATGATTCACAATACACGCAAGGCGTGAATGAATGAGGATAGCGACACCTCTCGCAGTATTTGTGCCATGATTAAAGATAACATCACCCATCCACTAGCGTTTGATTTGCATCTCCATGTCAACACTCCAATGAGTTTCTTGAAGTAGAATTATATCTAGTCTGTTTCGAAGAAAATAGGAAAAAGCCATTTTTCGTCGATCAGGGGAGCGAAGCCCCTGCGAGTTTACAGTTAAAATGGTTGTCATGACTAAACAGAGGAAGATGATTATAAAGTCCCGGTCCATTGTTCGTTATAAAAAATAAGAAACCTAACTTGCAGACGACTTATGATCGGTAGCGGAGGCAGTCTTTTTCTCCTTTCTTCTTCCGTTAGGAAGGTTTGGCGGAGGATGAATTCTCTGACGACGAACGGAGACGTTAGCCTTGCCGTCAGAATCAGTGTCAGTTGTGTGTTGTCGTTTTAACCCTTGTGCTGTTTCCTCGTGCTCCATTTCTTCATCGTGATTTTCTGGAACGGATTGACTTTCATTTACTTGATTATTTTGCGTAGGAGTATCCTTTTTTGAGTCTTCTTCAGACTCAATTGGCACCCCTCGCTGTGCATCTTGCTGAGCATCGGCCGTGGCGCCATCTCGATCTGCGTGGGGCTCGTCTTCGTCGTTCGCTTCCCTCTGCTCGCAATTATACGACATGTGTCCTCGCTGCTTGCACACTCTGCAGCGAATCATCGGGCACTTTTTCCTGGTATGCCCAAGTTCCTTACATTCCAAACACACAGGTTGCTGGTTATTGTGTATGATTCTGCACCACTCACCTCCGATTCGCATAGAATACGGCAAAGATTCTTTGTCTAAAACCATCTTCACCAGGCGATTCCCGTTTTCCATACCGGCCAAATCGTGGTCGGCTTTGTATTTGAGACGGATCACCTCACTTTTCAAAACACCATACTCCGTTAGGGCCAATTTCACCTCCTCGTCGTCTACGTAGGAGCGAAGACCCGAAATACTGACGTTCAAAAACTTCCCATGAGGAGGAGAGCAATCAAAGTGGAACTCTTCGACGTCAAAACCGTTACTAACAAGAAGCTCTGCGTCAGCTTTCGTTTCAAGTCCCAGCAGGTATACATTATCTCCAAGATCTTGAAATACTTTCAAAGTGTCGCTGATTTCCTTTTCAATTCCAGCTTTAAGATCACCTAAACCAATTCTAACAGGTGAACGAAACGTGACGCTCCTTTCTCTACGGTCCGCCATATTGGCGTCCCGAAGTTACGGAACACAAAACTCCCACAATCAAAGTATGGTTAGGCTTTTCCACAAAATAAGACCGCCAACTAATCAAACAACTTTTCCGCAAACAAATCACAATATCTAAACACTTCCATGGCCAAGAACAGGCAAAGATTCCACAGATTCACAGAGAGCTCACACGAGAACCGGTACGTTCCCTGTGGTGTGGTCGTAGACGAAAGAAACAACTCAAACCTTGCCCAATTGCTTGGATTCTCTTTTAAGTCTCTTAGAAGGAAGGCCTTTAATTGCTGTTGTGATGAATTTCCAATTACGTCTCGGCTACTTAACCCAGAGATTCCAAAGCCAGCTAAGACTTCAAATCACAAAAGGGCGATTCTCCAATGGTCAGTCATCAAAGCCACATTCAAGAGATTACCTCCAGTGCTTCTCAGTATTGCAGTGCTGTAATCAAACAAGAAAATGTTCTAATATGCTGTCAACTTGCTGGAAAAAAAATGAAAAAAAAAAACATTTTGAAAACAGAGGGATCAATGATGTGGAGGCGTCTGCAAATCTTCTCTGAAGAGTCCAGTCCAAAAATGGGTCCAAAAGTCTACAACACGGCGTATTCCCAGGTGGTCACCCAGCCAGGTACTGACGCCGCCCAACAGGACTTGACTTCGGTGATCGGACGAGAACCGGTTTTCTTCCAAAAAGCCTCAAAGAGCTTTTTTATTTACAATCCTCTAGTTATTTTATCAACTTATTAAATATCGTTGTTTTTACAATAGTGTCATAAAATAAATAAGACTTATCAGTGTTCCTCAAAAGTTTCCATTTGGGGTCCCGTTAATTTACATCATTTGGTAGCACAATATTTTTATCACAATGTAAATGTTAAAGTGTCATTTTCTACTTTTGCAAAACCTTCTCCTAAAAACCAATGATGCGGAAAGTAATATTGTGTGTGTCTTAACTTATATAACTTGTGTTGGAAACGCAAATGCGATTTCACCATAGCTTTAAACAGCGCTTCGGGCGGATATGTCAAGTTCTTTGTTCGGTAGTTGACGGCGGATTTATAGATAGCCCAGCGGGCCAATGTTAGTGTCCAGTTAACTAAATCTAGTGATCTCGGTGTTAGAGAGTCATTGTTCGTTTTGGCTTTTCCAAATAACTTTACTTGTGTGGTGAGTGTCAGTTTTCGTTCACTGATTTTATCCACATATGTCTGTAGCTGGTTCCAGAAATTATGGACAGTAGGGCAGTCGAGTATGGCGTGCTCCAAGGTGTCGGTTGCACCACATCGGTGAGAATACGGTGTGGCATACACCCCGATCCTGTTTAAAGACAAGGCGGTCGGGAGAACTCTGTGGGTGATCTTCCAGTTTACATCACCGTGTTTGTTGTTGATTAGCGGTGGATATAAAGCTTTCCATTGTTTAGCGTTAAAGCAGGGTTCTGGTTGAAGATTCTGCTTCCAATGGTCTACAGCAGGGATAACGGGCTTCTCGGCTTGCAGCAAATGTGTGTAAAAATGACGTGTCCTGCACAATGAAATATCGATGGGTGTTTGTCCAGGGCTGGAGTTCACAATACCAAAACAAGGTTGCAAGGTAGGCGGCGGCCACACTGAGGCAGTACAGATCTTCTGGGACCATTCTGGGGGAAGAGCGACAAATAGCTCTCTCAGTTCTTCTGTTGTTCTAGATAAGGTGCGCGGATTTTTCTCTGTTATCATGTCGTGTATGGCTGACACAGGTAGGTACCCCGGGATAACTTCATAGCAGATGTCTCTAATCCGGGTGATTCCAGCTGCAATCCAATCTGTAAAGATCAGGGGCTTGTCTTCAGTGGTAATTTCAGGGTTCAAGAACAGGGGCTCATTGAGGATATCAGTGACGGACTCAGCGGATCCGGTCCGCACGCGGTGATCCTTATGTCGGTGCCAAGCCGTTAGCAGTTCCTTATGAAAACTGGGTATGTCTCGATCGATACGCTGCAACGAATAGTCCAGTGCGAGAGACATCTTTCCAAGACGAAGATTGGAGATACGAAGAAAGTATGAAGTGAAATGTTTCCAGTGTGCTTTTTCCTCTGAAAGAAGCCTCCTCAAGGTGTTCAGACGTAAACTTCCGATTTTAGTCTGCAAACGAGGGATGTTGAAACCACCTTCCTTCAGGGGAAGGGCCAGGATGTCCTTTGTAACCAGATGACGTTTGTAGTTCCAAAAGAAATCATAAAGTGATTGTTCAATCTGTGATACTGCCCAAGCAGGCATCGGTAGTGAAGTGGCGTTATACCATAATGTTGAAGCTAGGAGGCCGTTAATCACGAGCGCTTTACCTTTATAGCTTAACTGCCTGTGTCGCCAAGCGGCAATGATGTTATTTATTTTCTGTATTTTAGCCTCCCAATTCAGTCTCGTACAGTCCACGTTACCAAAGAAAATGCCAAGAATCTTCTCAGGGATAAAGTCATTATACCAATCAAAACCGTGAAGTTGATCCGTCCGCTCCTTAAAAGCGCCGCACCAGAGCCCCTTGCATTTTCCTTTGT
The DNA here is from genome assembly GCF_964199315.1 of Orbicella franksi. NCBI lineage: Eukaryota > Metazoa > Cnidaria > Anthozoa > Scleractinia > Merulinidae > Orbicella > Orbicella franksi. Next base: position 16,156,937 of record NC_138155.1, on the reverse strand, counting down.
TTATTTTTGCACCAGAGGCGCGTTCATACAAATCAAATACGGTAAAAGCTTCATTAATGGAAGCATCGTCGGATAGCAACAGCGTCGTATCATCTGCATATTGTGACAATTTTAACTCTTCCTCGGAGTCAGGCGGTCGAATACCATGAATTCTAGGATTTTCGCGAATGTTTATAGCCATTGTTTCTGCGGTTAGGACATAGAGGGGCATAGAGAGGGCACAGCCCTGTCTAAGTCCGCGTTCTAGTTTAATAAAAGCGGTGAGCCAACCATTTGTCTTGACAGAGCTAGAGGCATCGTGATATATCAATTTAATCCAATTAATGAAGTTGGGTCCAAAACCAAAGCGTTCCAGACAAGCAAATAATAAGTTGTGGGAAACTCGGTCAAAGGCCTTCATCTGGTCAATACTTATGAAGGCTAGATTGGTGTTTTTCTCATTGACATAGGATATGACATCATTGAGAAGACGAGTGTTATCGTTAATTGTCCATCCTTTTATACGAGCAGTTTGGTCAGAGTTCACGATTAGGGGTAATACTTGTTGCAGCCTGTTCGCAGGCGCCTTTGTCAAAATTTTGTAATCAGGATTGAGTAGAGTTACTGGGCGCCGGTTCTTTAATTGTGTTCGGTCTCCTTTTTCAAACAATAAAGTAATGATTCCCCGCCGCTGTGAAACAGTAAGAAGGCCATTATCAAAAGCATAATTGTAGACACGTGTTAACTTAGCCCCGAGAATAGACTAAAAGTGTTTATAAAAGTTCGACGTCAAGCCATCGCAGCCAGGTGATTTGTTGCTTTCCATTGCCATAACAGCTTTTTTTGACTCCTCCTCTGTAATAAGATCTTCGGAGGACTCACGTGCTTCATCAGGTAATTTTGGGATAGCACAGTCTAGAAATTTGTTTCTTGCATGTGCATCACTGGGTTGGGCTGCAAAGAGTTGTTTGTAGAATTTGTGGGTTTCTTTCAACAGATCTTGTGGTTCCGAGACGACATCGAGGTTATCTTTTGTCAAAACACGAATCGTTTGTTCTGCTTTTCGGCATTTCTCAAGCGAATAGAAGTAGCGTGTGCTCCGTTCTCCTTCTTCTAAAAACTGAGCTTTCGTTCTCATTTTAGTGGCTTCTAAATCTTTCAGTTCCAACTGCTTTAATTTTTCTTTCGCAAGAAGGTAGTTCTCAATGTCCCGTGTGTTACCATTGTTGGATTTTTCCTGCAGCTTTATAAGGTTACGCTCTAGTTGAAACTTTTCATGGCGTTTCTGCTTTCCTAGTATTTTCTCACATCGGATTGGAATGCTCTTGAAACCTTGTTTCGCCTTATCCCACCATAGTAGCGGGTCTTCAAAAACTTCGAACTTGGTTTTCCAAAAAGTCCAGAAATCGTTGATCTCGGACTCCAAGGCCGCGTTAGACAATACGTTGTTGTTAAAGTGCCAGTACCCGGGTCAACGTTTTATCCGGTCAAAGTTTAAAGTCAGACAGACGCTGTCATGGTCAGAATGAGGAAAGGGTTTGATCGATGCGTCCATAACAAATTGATCTAAAGAGTTGCTAATTAAGAATTTGTGAATCCGTGTACGTATGTGTGTTCCATTTGTGGGATGTCGCGCAGTCCAAGTGAAGCAGCGCTTATCCTTGTTTCGATCCCTCCAAATTTCAGATATGTTAAGTCGAGTGCAAATTCCATGGAGAGTTGTGGCAGCAAAATTCCTAGCATTTGGATTTCCACCGAATTTATCCCTTGCATCTGCGATGCAATTAAAGTCACCACCGATGATGTTGTCAAACTCCTCGGAAATAAAACCATCCAAACTAGAAAAGAAAGTTCGTCGATCGCTGTCCGTTTGAGGTGCGTATATGTTTATGATGCTCAAGGTTTGATCATCAAGTTCCAGAACATTATTTAAGATCCGACCTTCATTATCACTTCGTATATGATTCACAATACACGCAAGGCGTGAATGAATGAGGATAGCGACACCTCTCGCAGTATTTGTGCCATGATTAAAGATAACATCACCGATCCACTAGCGTTGGATTTGCATCTCCATGTCAACACTCCAATGAGTTTCTTGAAGTAGAATTATATCTAGTCTGTTTCGAAGAAAATAGGAAAAAGCCATTTTCCGTCGATCAGGGGAGCGAAGCCCCTATGAGTTAACAGTTAAAATGATTGTCATGACTAAAGAGAGGAAGATGATTATAAAGTCCCGGTCCATTGTTCGTTATAAAAAATAAGAAAGCTAACTTGCAGGCGACTTATGATCGGTAGCCGTGCCAGTCTTTTTCTCCTTTCTTCTTGCACTAGAAAGGTTTGGCCGAGGATGAATTCTCTGACGACGAACGGAGACGCTAGCCTTGCCGTCAGAATCAGTGTCAGTTGTGTGTTGTCGTTTTAATCCTTGTGCTCTTTCCTCATGCTCCATTTCCTCATCGTGATTTTCTGGAACAGATTGACTTTCATTTACTTGATTAATATATAGATTTAGGCCAGCCTAAAAGCGGAGCTCCTCAGTTATTTTTCGGAATGTTGTTACTAATGAAAATAATCCAACTTGTATGAGGTGAATTGCGAATGATTTAATAGTTTCAGCCGGAACCAGTATTACATCAGGAGATCGAGGTGTAAGATGGTGTGATTATGAAATATAGAGCCATGATTTCAAGGATTTCTTGGAAGCCACCAAAAATCTTGATCACATAACAGAACTGTCTTCTGTGCTTTTTGGTGGCATTTCTTGTTCTTTCCTACCTTATTCAGAAAGACAAGGCATTGTTATTAATCATTATATTCTTCCTTAGCTAACATGGGGACTCCCACACAAAAGAAGTTTACACATTTTTTTGTTGTGGGGACTGATTGAAATGCAGTGGTTTCAATATACTCAGTCCCTGAATCTCTACCAAATGAAATCTCACAAAAATACCAAAACAGTATACATATGCGAAAAGTTGGAAAGTTTTGTTTTCTAACTTGTCCCCAAAGATACATTTAGCCATCTTCACTATTGTATGGAGTCTCCTCCTGCTGGAAGGGTTTGCAATAAGCAAAATCACCCTCACATGAATGGTAATTACGATATTTTTTTTTTGCTGATCATGAATACTTACATAGGCTTCTAATAATAATTTTATTATTCAATTTCAATGTAATTTGTTCTTTTTCTCGACTGGCATTGTGGACTACAAGAGCTGTTATTGGGTTCCATTAATTAATTTTGCTATGGTTAAATTATACCAAGAATTATCAGTAAGCTAAGAGGAAGTTATATTATGTACATGTACTTTGTCTGCACTTCACAACCAAATGCACTCCAAGGTTATCAGGCATAGGTACATTTGTCAGAAGAGCCCAGCGTATCCAAGATATGTTTTGATTGACACATCAATTAAGATAATTTACAGCAAAATGGATAAAAAATACATCAATATCCTACATGCACCAAAGCCAGACATGGGGTTATAAGGCAATCATTTAAACAACAGATTGAGATAATTTATAAATTAGAGAACACTATTTCTACAACAGAATGGAACAAATTAACCTTATCGGACATTGCGAATGGCAAGGCTGTCTGAAGAATGTCACAAATTTCTCAACCCTTTCTTTCTACAAAAATGCTAATCCTGCAACTTTGCTTAAGACCCAGTTCTCCATTTCGTGTTGGCAAAATATCAATTTATGCCATGTCCAATGCAGATTATCACAAAATTGATTTAAAAGCTCAATAAATATCATTTTAAAGCCAAAAAGCCAATTATTTAAATAAACCATGAGTAAATTATCTCTAAGAAAAACTGATTAATTTAAAAGGCACTTAAAAATAATTAGTTAATATGTGTTTCTTAATAATGTAATGCAGTGTATCTGTCACAATGTTGCAACTATGATATTACTACAAACAGGATGGGTTGCAGAACTGAACCTCCAAGTCAGTTTATTAAATGAACTTGGTGCAGAATTTATAATCCCATCAAGTTGTCTGTAAATACAGAGAAACCAAACAAAGCATTACAATCATAAGTAATGAATTACTGAACTTTTTTACATGTATGAACAGTGTATGTTCCATTAATATTGGGGATCTCTCAGAAGCTGCATCCATGATAAATTAATTTGTTCCCAGATGCATTTGTTTATAGAACTTTTCACAAATTAATATCTCTGTCATAACAGTGATCTCTGTGTTCTACAACAATTAGTACACAAGAAAAATACACTCAGTAAGATATTGTTTACAATAAAAATCAGTGCCTATAAGCAATCATAAGGACCCTAAATTTATATTCCCTCAGAAATATCTCACCAGGCCATCGTTGCTTTGAAAATCTTTGATGTTTTAATACAGGCTCTCCATCTGTAAACTGTTCATATATTGACAGACAGGAACAGGCATGTAATTCCTTTCTTTGATATACAGTGTACTTCATTGTTAGTTGTTTACTGAGTGTTAGTAGTGAATCAAATGCTAGGGGTTGGTACTCCAACTTTCACTGTGGCAGGCTCTGCCCTGAAATACAAAGCAAACTTACATAACTGTTATGAACTTCACCACTTGCTTTCGAGAGCAAATGCAATTTGCTTCAAACAAGAAACTGGAACATTGAGGGTTACAACAATGTGCACAGTCCCAATCACAGGGTCATCCAGGCTGTTTGGTTGTACATATAACTGTACAACTGTATATGAGTTCAGCTTCCAGAAGAAAATCAGAGTTTGTCAGGATAAATACTGATGTTCTTGCTTACTCAATGAATGAATGTGCAGTTTCAGAAGATATTCACACCCAACACCCATTCATGGCCAGTCTTTAGAAATTCCTAATTAAAGTATCAGGAATCAAGAGCTCTAATAGAGAAAAAACCTCCATGTGGGGTATGAATCTTTTCTTGAAGAAAACAATGTCTGAGAAATCATTAATTACAAAATAATGTTTAAGAAACATCTTACCTTTCAGAGAATTTTTTAATCTACACTGTCTGGCCAGTTCATATATTTGACAAGTTGGCACTGGGTGTGTTTGTAAATTTGTGCACTTCAACATCACATTACTATGTAGTAGCACTGGTCAACTAAAAACAGCATAATTTGGTTAATTAATATACACTGTACATTATTAGGTTGAAATATTGGTGTAGATATTTGCACATCAACAGATACAGAAACTATTGGCTCCTGAATCATAACGAGTGAAAAATCGTGCATGAGACATTTACATGTACATGTAACAGCCCTCCACCTCAGAACCATCACAGATATGATATGATATTTTTAAACTCTCTGAAATTTCAGATTATTCAAGATTAACATATGCACATACATCATCTGGGGCAACCCTAACACACTGAATTTGGAAACCGAAATCCGGAATCCAGAATCTGGAATCCAGAATCCGGAACCAAAAACCAGAATCTGGAATCCAGATATTATGAATGACGATAGAAATAATTCACTTCAGCAATGTCTAATAACTAAATATGAGCAAAAATTATTTTGTTGTTATTTATTTTCTTGGCTTTACTTCAGCCACAGACTGTAATTGCTAAAAAATTATTGACTAGTTCTGAACAACTCTTAGCTATATATCTGGCCCGGTTGTTCAAAAGCTGCATAAAGCTATCCATTGGGTACATCACTATCCAGTCAGGATTACTGATTTTTTGGGTGGATACAGTTACTCATAGCCTGCAAGCAGGCTCTAGTATCTGTCTCTAGTGTCTGAGCAGGCTAAATAGGTGTCTAGTGTTTTTCTGCATTGGCATGTCACCAAGAGCCTTCATGCGGCTTTGCCACTCACGTCCCTAGCACAAACACGAGAGCCTGCTCATAGGCTAAGTTACCCATCTTTTGTTCAAGCTGGCCCTAGTGAGAGCCTGCTTCTTGTCTAGATCAAATTGCTCTGAGAAGACTGGTGAGCAGCACATTAACAACAAGCTATTATAGGCTATTGCAGTGAGTTTCTGGCAGACTTTTAGCATCTTTTAACAACATGTGGTCTGATCTGTTAGCAAGTGAGAAGCAGACGGAAGTAAGTGTGCAACATTTCTACAAATTGTTTTAATATGATGGCCGCCAAGAATATGAAAGGCTGATTTGTCACAGTATCAGTGTGGAAATTGTGTTAATCTGGAATTGGTCTCGTATCTGTTGGAAAAATCAAATTTTATATTTAGACCAGATGGGTTAGCCTTTGGACTTCGAAAGTGGGGGCATGACTGTCAATGTATAGGGGGCTGCCACTGACGGATATCCTGCTCTCTATGACATTTTCTATCTTGTTGAGTATCTACTAGACATAAAGGATAAATTTATACTCCTGGTAAATTGAAGATCACTTATTAAACAAAATGGCAATTACCAGCAAGCTTATTTTAGACACTCTCAAGGTGCTTGGAATAAAATTAAGATGCACTTTACTGAGATTCTCATAATCATAGTCCTCACTAAAAATAATGGTTGCACGATTTCAACAGACGGGGAATTTTTGTTTCAAAAAAGGTTAAGTTTGAGGTCCTTTTTACTTGGCAGCTTACTTTTTACAGTCAAAAAGCTAAGCAAAACAATTTTCGCGTATTTGAAGAACTTGTTTTCTTTGATTTGTGGATTCCTGTTTCCGGTTTCTGGATTCCGGTTTTTGGTTCCAGATTCCGGATTCCGGTTTCTGGGTTATAGGGTTGCCCCATCTTCGACAGAGTGTTTGCTTCACATTCAGTTTACACATGGCTGTTATCCAGCATAGGCAGACTTATAAGTTTTCCTTCAAAAATATATTGCAACAACTATTGCATCTTTCATTACCTACATGCATTCTTGTGATGAAATGACACAAAATCCAAGAACAAGAAGTCATAAGCATAAAACTAACTTACGTGGTAGTGCTTACAGTTCCTCTTACTGTCTGCATATGCTGTCCATAAACTGGTGCTGCCTGGACAATGTACTCATTATTTTTCTGATCACACCTTTTAAAACGTCACTGTTATATAATTTGCCCTGAAAAAGCAATACATGAAATGTTATGCCTTTGGCACTCACCAAATACCTTTACATGATGTATAATGTACACCATATCAACATTCACAAGTCTTTTTACTTTCATTGTAACTCTTTTGTGTCATTTTCCCTCACCTGAAGACAGGACTTCCACATTAGGTGATAATTTGCCTCTGGAATCTCTATGAATTCACAGGGAGTGATAACAATTAAATCGTGACTAATTTTAGCAAAGGAGGTGTTCAGATGTCAGATTTTAATGCTGAGTTTATACAGTAACTTTACATTACTCTTCGTGTATATATATATATATATATATATATATATATATATATATATATATATATATATATATAACCTCTCAATTATTGTACCTATAGACAGAAGGTGTGCTGGGGGAAGAAATGTTCTAAACTCTCTGAACTTTTCCCCCTTACCTGTAATAGGATGACTATTATGAACTACAGTTTGTAACCAACACCAACATCAGGTTATGTATACACATGTATGTTTTGTTGTCATCTGTAATCATAAAAAAATAAAAATTTAAAATCCTCCATAAAGTTCATACTCAATAACACTGCTACATGTAGCGCTGTTACTGGAATTCAATTTAAGTGAGACTGTTGCAACAGCTCTGTCAAAATTGTTTCTAGCAGTTACAGCAGGATAACAGAATATACATGTAGCACACAGCAAAGGCTAGAGATACACACATGTTAGTTATCAGTTAGGATTTGGTGAGCTTCTGTGCTGTAGGTATGGTGGAAAATAATAGATTATCAGAAATGAAGGTTCCTGAGACATTTTGACAGCACTGAGAGGAATTAATATATAAATTCACAAAAGAAGGAGAAGTTCTTGCCCTGTCCAGTTCTCTGTAATAAAAATATCATTCACATACAAGTCATTTATTATATATGGTTTGTGTTTAAAGCTGATACAATGCACACTCTGATTGGCCAATTCCAGTGCATTATTTACATTTACATGGTATACCTCGGTAAAATCATAAAACATTGCATGCGACTAAAATAAAAAATATAAAAAATAAAAAATATAAAAAATAAAAAATAAAAAGAAATGCCTAATTCATAACAATTTAAAATATTCGACACTAAAATGAATGTAATTCTTTACTTGAAAATTATTCTCCCGTAATGCCCATGGGCCAATTACAGGCATGCTAAAAAGTCCTAACACAAAGTAAAAGGAAATTAAGAAAACTACTGCTTTTTTCCGGAAAATTGTAGCGACTGAAGACAATGATGGAACACTCTGAGAGTGCATTCTATCAACCTGATGAGATAAAATTTAAGGAGAATAGAGAATTCACAAAATTATCACAAAGGAATTGGTACAGGACAGGACAAAGGAAACTGTACAGCCAGGAAGAAACTGAAACTTTCTTCAACAAGCAAAAAAGTATGCATGCACAACAAAGAAAACAGTCAGTGACATTCATTTAATAAGTTAGTTAATAAAAAATTAGTGTGAAGAAGAGAGCAGAGAGAGAGAGAGAGTGGAGATAGGAGAACGCTCTCTCCAACTAAATTGTGTACATATGTATGTAAAAGTTATTCTTATTACCGAGAAATGGTCAGGGCAAGAACTTCTATTACACTGTTCAATTTACCGAGTTAATTAGTACCATCTCACTTTTTAGGAACATTTCCATATTAAGTGTAAATACCGCGTTGGGGAATAACCTCTTATTAAGAAAATAGGGTCCATGTACCCCCAACCAAAAGCAATGGCACAAATAAAATGAAATAGCCAATCAAAATCAAAGCAGAACTTTATTTGCAGACAGGATTGCAATGCATAATCGTCTATTCGACATTTTGGACTATATAAGCATTTCACCAAACCGAACTGATTGGACAGACAACAAAATAAAACGAGGAAATCTACATTATAAACACAAGATGCATATCACTACATCTGAGCTCGAGTATCAACAGCAAATCCCTTCTCAATGAAAGGTGACCGAATAAAAGAGAGGATAAAGAAAATTCGTTTAAGCTTGCGGTGTTAAAGTTTAAAAATTATTCACGCTTAAATTTGAATATTACTGAGAGTCTGTATTTTTGCCGACGACTTAATTTAGCTTTGCAGTCATTTTATTGGCCGTAGCTTTACTAGTCTTCAACCAAATTAACCTCGGAATTCACAAAAGCATTTCGCCAAACCGAATAAATCGAACTAACAAAACGAGGCAATCTCCATACTTTGTAATCACAATATGCAAATATTCACATAGGAACAAAAGTAAATTTAGCAAATCCTGTTCGCTTCGGCCTAAAATGGTTTGTAGACCTTTCTTGGTTTTCAACAACAGAAGAAGAAATTTTAGCAGTCTACGAAGCGGCAAAGCTAACTAACTCAGAGAAAACTTCAAAACTCGCCCGGCCGTGTTTACAAGTACGGTTTTGGTTAAGCTTATTTTTAGACGTGAGGTTATAAGCTTAAGTTGACGAGGAAAATCGACAGAAAACGTAATTTGTTTACAACTTACAGCAACCTCCAAAGCGACCCACGTGTTATTGTTTAGAGACGAGCGAAATTAAGGTCATTCCTCACATTTGCATTGCGCATCCTTACTGCGCATAATTTATGGCGTCATTAGCGCGGGCTCGTGCACGCGCACATTGAAAACATGACCGATTTCCCTTGATATTGAGCTCTGTCAGTTGAAAAATGGCTCTAGCTCACCAACGAGCACGGGCACCCCAATTTTTTTTTCCAGTCATTGTAATCAACTAATCATAAGCTTTCCGTGAGAAAAGACTGATTTAATTTCTATTGCTGAAAATTGAATAAATAAGAAAAATAGCAGATACACTGTGGTCTTTTCTATTCTGCAGTCGGTAACCACCTCAAGAAATTTGGTTCAAATTTTTAATCAAGGATTTAGCTTTCCGTCTGAATCAAACTTAAAACGTTTATTTGTGTCCGACAAATTGTATTGACTGTAGTTTAATGCGTGTTCTTATGAGTCCCGGTTCACAAAGATGTTACAATTACTGGGAATGCGTTCTTATGATAAGCATTAAATAATGCCAAAATGGGGCATTTTCAATGCCTCATTGCTCCTTAATGAGCATGGGCACCCCCCTTTTTTATTTCAAAATTGAAGTTATCATATGACAAATATTCAGTGGACAAAGTTTGAACAAAAATCTATTGTCACTTTTATTTCAGAGGAATTACCTTAAAACGATGCAATTTTTAAAATCTCTTACAGCATGGCCTCAAATAAGGAAGACTTTTAATGGATTCCAATTGAAAATAAGCTCCTATCGCCGAGGCAACTTCTTAATTTTCATAGCAAACGCAACAACAAAAGTCACTTACCGCAAGTTGGTAATTCAGTTCGGCCAGTGTAAATCTTCCAGGCAGAAACTTGCACCAAAAGTTGTGAAGACTGAACTGAAGTTATATTTTCCATAGACCAACGAATCAACCACTTCTTTCCGCTACGTTTACTGTTTTGTAATTTCTCTAAGACATTCGGGTACGTTTGATATCTCTTGTTCATCACCTGACCAAATCAGGTGACTTTTGAATTTTCTTGCACGGCTGCACAGCATCACGTTCGCGCGAATTTTGAACTTGGCCATGGGGAGTTCGGCAGTCTTCTGAATCAGTGTGTCGGATACTTTCACCTCCTTTCTATAGCCCTCGTTAGCTTTGGTTCACGGCATTGTTCGGTATTATTTCACTTCCTTTCTCTAGCCCTTGACTAGCTATAATTCACGGCATTGTTCAGTACTGTTTCGCCTCCTTCCCCAGCGCTGGCCCGCTCAGTCTTTTTCCCGATTTTCTTCGCTACTTCTTTGCCTGTTAATTCTTGCTTTCTGTTTATTGCTTCAGTGGAACCCTGTCTTAAAAATATTAGATCAACCTCCGCTATCGTTTTTCTTTAAAAATCCCGCCAAGAAAAATGGCATTCTCCCGCTACAAACCGAGGGTGCATGTCTCTGTCAACCTATTACCTGGAGTATGGCCGCCATCTTGCGCGACTCCGTCGTCGTCGTCGCCGTCGCCGTCGTGCGTACGCGCCCACGAGCAATACCGCTAGCCATGATAACCATGAGAAAATCAATTCATGGTTTCCTTTTCTTCCCTATATGGGTATGGGGCTCCGCTTCGGGCCGCCGGAGCTCCGCTATTATACGTAGGAGTATCCTTCTCTAAGTCTTCTTCAGACTCACTTGGCACCCCTCGCTGTGCATCTTGCTGAACAACGGCCGCGGCGCCATCTCGATCTGCGCCGGGCTCGTCTTCGTCATTCTCTTCCCTCTGATCACAACTATACGACATGTGTCCTAGCTGCTTGCACACTCTGCAGCGAATCATCGGGCACTTTTTCCTAGTATGCCCAAGTTCCTTACATTCCAGACACACAGGTTGCTGGTTATTGTGTATGATCCTGCACCACTCACCTCCGATACGCATAGAATACGGCAAAGATGGTTTGTCTAAGATCATTTTCACGAGGCGATTGCCGTTTTCCATACCGGCCAAATCGTGGTCAGCTTTATATTTGAGACGGATCACGTCGCTTTTTACTACACCATACTCCGTTAAGGCCAATTTTACCTCGTCGTCGTCTACGTAAGAGCGAAGACCCAAAATACTAACGTTCAAAAACTTCCCATGATGAGGAGAACAATCAAAGTGGAACTCGTCGACGTCAAAACCGTTGCTAACAAGAAGCTCTACGTCAGCTTTCGTTTCAAGCTCCAACAGGTATATATTGTCTCCAAGATCTTGAAATACTTTCAAAGTGTCGCTTATTTCTTTTTCAATTCCAGCTTTAAGATCTCCTAGCCCAATTCTAAGAGGTGAACGAAAAGTGACGCTCCTTTCTCTACGGTCCGCCATATTGGCCTCCCGAAGGCACGGAAGACAAACTCCCAAAATCAAACTATGGTTAGGCTTTTCCACAAAATAAAACCGCCAACTAATCAAACAACTTTTCCGCAAACAAATCACAATATCTAAACACTTCGATGACCAATAACAGGCAAAGATTCCACAGATTCACAGAGAGCTCGCACGAGAACCGGTACGTTCCCTGTGGTGTGGTCGTAGACGAAAGAAACAACTCAAACCTTGCCCAATTGCTTGGACTCTCTTTTAAGTCTTTTAGAAGGAAGGCCTTTAATTGCTGTTGTGATGAATTTCCAATTACGTCTCGGCTACTTAACCGAGAGATTCCAAAGCCAGCTAAGACTTGACATCACAAAAGGGCGATTCTCCAATGGTCAGTCATCAAAGCCACATTCAAGAGATTGCCTCCAGTGTGCTGCTCAGTGTTGCAGTGCTGTAATCAAACAAGAAAATCTTCTAATATGCTGTCAACTTGCTGGAAAAATAATGAAAAAAACAACAAACATTTTGAAAACAGAGGGATCAATGATATGGAGGCGTATGGAAATCTTCTCTGAAGAGTCCAGTCCCAAAATGGGTCCAAAAGTCTACAACACGGCGTATTCCCAGGTGGTCACCCAGCCAGGTACTGACGCCGCCCAACAGGACTTGACTTCGGTGATCGGACGAGAACCGCTTTTTTTTTTCTTAAAAGGCTCAAAGAGCATTTTTATTTACAATCCTCTAGTTATTTTATCAACTTATGAAATGTCGTTGTTTTTCCAAATAGTGTAACAAAATAAATAAGACTTATAAGTGTTCCTCAAAAGTTTCCATTTAGGGTCTCGTTAATTTACATCATTTGGTAGCTCAATATTTTTATCACAATGTAAATGTTAAAGTGTCATTTTCTACTTTTGCAAAACCTTCTCCTAAAAACCAATGATGCGTAAAGTAATATTGTGTGTGTCTTAACTTATATAACTTGTATTGGAAACGCAAATGCGATTTCACCATAGCTTTAAACAGCGCTTCGGGAAGATATGTCAAGTTCTTTGTTCGGTAGTTGACGGCGGATTTATAGATAGCCCAGCGGGCCAATGTTAGTGTCCAGTTAACTAAATGTAGTGATCTCGGTGTTAGAGAGTCATTGTTCGTTTTGGCTTTTCCAAATAATTTTACTTGTGTGGTGAGTGTCAGTTTTCGTTCACTGATTTTATCCACCTACGTCTGTAGCTGGTTCCAGAAATTATGGACAGTAAGGCAGTCGCGTATGGCGTGCTCCAAGGTGTCGGTAGCACCACATCGGTGACAAAACGGTGTGGCATACACCCCGATCCTGTTTAAAGACAAGGCGGTGGGGAGAACTCTGTGAGTGATCTTCCAGTTTACATCACCGTGTTTGTTGTTGATTAGCGGTGGATATAAAGCTTTCCATTGTTTAGCGTTAAAGCAGGGTTCTGGTTGAAGATTCTGCTTCCAATGGTCTACAACGGGGATAAGAGGCTTCTCGGCTTGCAGCAAATGTGTGTAAAAGTGACCCGTCCTGCACAATGAAATATCGATGGGTGTTTGTCCAGGGCTAGAGTTCACAATACCAAAACAAGGTTGCAAGGTACGCGGCGGCCACACTGAGGCAGTACAAATCTTTTGGGACCAGTCTGGGTGAAGGGCGACAAATAGCTCTCTCAGCTCCTCTGTTGTTCTAGATAAGGTGCGCGGATTTTTGTCTGTTAGCATGTCGTTTATGGCTGACACAGGTAGGTACCCCGGGATAACTTCATAGCAGATGTCTCTAATCCGGGTGATTCCAGCTGCAATCCAATCTGTAAAGATCAGGGGCTTGTCTTCAGTGGTAATTTCACGATTCAAGAACAGGGGCTCATTGAGGATATCAGTGACAGACTCAGCGGATCCGGTCCGCACGCGGTGATCCTTATGTCGGTGCCAAGCCGTTAGCAGTTCCTTATGAAAACTGGGTATGTCTCGATCGATACGCTGCAACGAATAGTCCAGTGCGAGAGACATCTTTCCAAGACGAAGATTGGAGATACGAAGAAAGTATGAAGTGAAATGTTTCCAGTGTGCTTTTTCCTCTGAAAGAAGCCTCCTCAAGGTGTTCAGACGTAAACTTCCGATTTTAGTCTGCAAACGAGGGATGTTGAAACCACCTTCCTTTAGGGGAAGGGCCAGGATGTCCTTTGTAGCCAGATGACGTTTGTAGTTCCAAAAGAAATCATAAAGTGATTGTTCAATCTGTGATACTGCCCAAGCAGGCATCGGTAGTGAAGTGGCGTTATACCATGATGTTGAGGCTAGTAGGCCGTTAATCACGAGCGCTTTACCCTTATAGCTTAACTGCCTGTGTCGCCAAGCGGCAATGATGTTATTTATTTTCTGTATTTTAGCCTCCCAATTCAGTCTCGTACAGTCCACGTTACCAAAGAAAATGCCAAGAATCTTCTCAGGGATAAAGTCATTATACCAATCAAAACCGTGAAGTTGATCCGTCCGCTCCTTAAGAGCTACCCACCAGAGCCCCTTGCATTTTCCTTTGTTTATTTTTGCACCAGAGGCGCGTTCGTACAAATCAAATACGGTAAAAGCTTCATTAATGGCAGAATCGTCGGATAGCAGCAGCGTCGTATCATCTGCATATTGTGACAATTTTAACTCTTCCTCGGAGTCAGGTGGTCAAATACTATGAATTCTAGGATTTTTGCTAATGTTTATAGCCATTGTTTTTTGTGTTAGGAAATAAAGGGGCATAGAGAGGGCATAGCCCTGTCTGAGTCCGCGTTCTAGTTTAATAAAAGCGGCGAGCCAACCATTTGTCTTGACAGAGCTAGAGGCATCGTGATATATCAATTTAATCCAATTAATGAAGTTGGGTCCAAAACCAAAGCGTTCCAGACAAGCAAATAAAAAGTCGTGGGAAACTCGGTCAAAAGCCTTCATCTGGTCAATACTGATGAAGGCTAGATTGGTGTTTTTCTCATTGACATAGGATATGACATCATTAAGAAGACGAGAGTTATCGTTAACTGTCCTTCCGTTATACAGGCACTTTGGTCAGAGTTCACGATTAGGGGTAATACTTGTTGCAGCCTGTTCGCCAGCGCCTTTGTCAAAATTTTGTAATCAGGATTGAGTAGAGTTACTGGCCGCCAGTTCTTTAATTGTGTTCGGTCTCCTTTTTTAAACAATAAAGTAATGATTCCCCGCCGCTGTGAAACAGTAAGAAGGCCATTATCAAAAGCATAACTGTAGACACGTGTTAACTTCTCCCGAGAATAGACCAAAAGTGTTTATAAAAGTTCGACGTCAAGCCATCGCAGCCAGGTGATTTGTTGCTTTCCATTGCCATCACAGGTTTTCTTAACTCCTCCTCTGTAATAAGACCTTCGCAGGACTCACGTGCTTCATCAGGTAATTTTGGGATAGCACAGTCTAGAAATTTGTTTCTTGCATGTGCATCACTGGGTTGGGCTGCAAAGAGTTGTTTGTAGAATTTGTGGGTTTCTTTCAGCAGATCTTGTGGTTCCGAGACGACATCAAGGTTATCTTTTGTCAAAACACGAATCGTTTGTTCTGCTTTTCGGCACTTCTCAAGCGAATAGAAGTAGCGTGTGCTCCGTTCTCCTTCTTCTAAAAACTGAGCTTTCGTTCTAATTTTAGTGGCTTCTAAATCTTTCAGTTCCAACTGCTTTAATTTTTCTGTCGCAAGAAGGTAGTTCTCAATGGCCTGTGTGTTACCATTGTTGGATTTTTCCTGCAGCTTTATGAGGTTACGCTCTAGTTGAAACTTTTCATGGCGTTTCAGCTTTACTAGTATTTTCCCGCATCGTATTGCAACGATTTTGAAACCTTGTTTCGCCTTATCCCACCATAGTAGTGGGTCTTCAAAAACTTCGAACTTGGTTTTCCAAAAAGTCCAGAAATCGTTGATCTCGGACTCAAATGCCGCGTTAGACAATAGATTGCGTTAAAGTGCCAGTATCCGGGTCCACGTTTTATCCTGTCAAAGTTTAAAGTCAGACGGACACTGTCATGGACACAATGAGGAAAGGGTTTGATCGAGGCTCCATAACAAATTGATTTAAAGAGTTGCTAATTAAGAATTTGTCAATTCGTGTGCGTATGTGTGTTCCATTTGTGGGATGTCGCGCAGTCCAAGTGAAGCAGCGCTTAGCCTTGTTTCGATCCCTCCAAATATCAGATATGTTAAGTCGTGTGCAAATTCCATGGAGAGTTGTGGCAGCAAAATTCCTAGCATTTGGATTTCCACCGAATTTATCCCTTGCGTCTGCGATGCAATTAAAGTCACCACCGATGATGTTGTCAAGCTCCTCGGAAATAAAACCATCCAAGCTAGAAAAGAAAGTTCGTCGATAGCTGTCTGTTTGAGGTGCGTATATCTTTATGATGTTCAAGGTTTGATCATCAAGTTCCAGAACAATATTTAAAATCCGACCTTCATTATCACTTCGTATATGATTCACAATACACTCAAGGCGTAAATGAATGAGGATAGCGACACCTCTCGCAGTATTTGTGCCATGATTAAAGATAACATCACCCATCCACTCGCGTTTGATTTGCATCTCCATGTCAACACTCCAATGAGTTTCTTGAAGTAGAATTATATCTAGTCTGTTTCGAAGAAAATAGGAAAAAGCCATTTTTCGGCGATCAGGGAAGCGAAGCCCTTGTGAGTTTACAGTTAAAATGGTTGTCATGACTAAACAGAGGAAGATGATTATAAAGTCCCGGTCCATTGTTCGTTATAAAAAATAAGAAAGCTAACTTGCAGACGACTTATGATCGGTAGCGGGGGCAGTCTTTTTCTCCTTTCTTCTTCCGTTAGGAAAGTTTGGCGGAGGATGAATTCTCTGACGACGAACGGAGACGCTAGCCTTGCCGTCAGAATCAGTGTCAGTTGTGTGTTGTCGTTTTAGTCCTTGTGCTCTTTCCTCGTTCTCCATTTCCTCATCGTGATTTTCTCCAACGAATTGACTTTCATTTACTTGATTATTATGCGTAGGAGTATCCTTTTCTAAGTCTTCTTCAGACTCACTTGCCACCCCTCGCTGTGCATCTTGCTGAGCATCGGCCGCGGCGCCATCTCGATCTGCGTGGGGCTCGTCTTCGTCATTCGCTTCTCTCTGCTCACAATTATACGACATGTGTCCTCGCTGCTTGCACACTCTGCAGCGAATCATCGGGCACTTTTTCCTAGCATGCCCAAGTTCCTTACATTCCAGACACACAGGTTGCTGGTTATTGTGTATGATTCTGCACCACTCACCTCCGATTCGCATAGAATACGGCAAAGATGGTTTGTCTAAAACCATCTTCACCACGCGATTGCCGTTTTCCATACCGGCCAAATCGTGGTCGGCTTTATATTTGAGACGGATCACCTCACTTTTCAGTACACCATACAACCCTTAAGGCTAATTCTACCTCGTCGTCTACGTAAGAGCGAAGACCCAAAATAGTAACGTTGAAAAGCTCCCCATGAGGAGGAGAGCAATCAAAGTGGAACTCGTCGACGTCAAAACCGTTGCTAACAAGAAGCTCTACGTCAGCTTTCGTTTCAAGCTCCAACAGGTATACATTGTCTCCAAGATCTTGAAATACTTTCAAAGTGTCGCTTATTTCCTTTTCAATTCCAGCTTTAAGATCTCCTAGACCAATTCTAACAGGTGAACGAAACGTGACGCTCCTTTCTCTACGGTCCGCCATATTGGCGTCCCCAAATTACAAAAGACAAAACTTCCACAATCGAAGTATGGTTAGGCTTTACCACAAAATAAAACCGCCAACTAATCAAACAACTTTTCCGCAAACAAATCACAATATCTAAACACTTCCATGGCCAAGAAAAGGAAAAGACTCGACAGATACACAGAGAGCTCGCACCAGAACCGGTACGTTCCCTGTGGTGTGGTCGTAGACGAAAGAAACAACTCAAACCTTGCCCAATTGCTTGGACTCTCTTTTAAGTCTCTTAGAAGGAAGGCCTTTAATTGCTGTTGTCATGAATTTCCAATTACGTCTCGGCTACTTAACCCAGAGATTCCAAAGCCAGCTAAGACTTCAAATCACAAAAGGGCGATTCTCCAATGGTCAGTCATCAAAGCCACATTCAAGAGATTGCCTCCAGTGTGCTGCTCAGTGTTGCAGTGCTGTAATCAAACAAGAAAATCTTCTAATATGCTGTCAACTTGCTGGAAAAATAATTCCAAAAAAAAAAGACAACATTTTGAAAACAGAGGGATCAATGATGTGGAGGCGTATGGAAATCTTCTCTGAAGAGTCCAGTCCCAAAATGGCTCCAAAAGTCTACAACACGGCGTATTCCCAGGTGGTCACCCAGCCAGGTACTGACGCCGCCCAACAGGACTTGACTTCGGTGATCGGACGAGAACCGGTACGTTCCCTGTGGTGTGGTCGTAGACGAAAGAAACAACTCAAACCTTGCCCAATTGCTTGGACTCTCTTTTAAGTCTCTTAGAAGGAAGGCCTTTAATTGCTGTTGTGATGAATTTCCAATTACGTCTCGGCTACTTAACCCAGAGATTCCAAAGCCAGCTAAGACTTCAAATCACAAAAGGGCGATTCTCCAATGGTCAGTCATCAAAGCCACATTCAAGAGATTGCCTCCAGTGTGCTGCTCAGTGTTGCAGTGCTGTAATCAAACAAGAAAATCTTCTAATATGCTGTCAACTTGCTGGAAAAATAATTCCAAAAAAAAAAAGACAACATTTTGAAAACAGAGGGATCAATGATGTGGAGGCGTA
>NC_138155.1:16064103-16138054 GCF_964199315.1 Orbicella franksi | reverse complement strand
GCCCAACAGGACTTGACTTCGGTGATCGGACGAGAACCGGTACGTTCCCTGTGGTGTGGTCGTAGACGAAAGAAACAACTCAAACCTTGCCCAATTGCTTGGACTCTCTTTTAAGTCTCTTAGAAGGAAGGCCTTTAATTGCTGTTGTGATGAATTTTCCAATTACGTCTCGGCTACTTAACCCAGAGATTCCAAAGCCAGCTAAGACTTCAAATCACAAAAGGGCGATTCTCCAATGGTCAGTCATCAAAGCCACATTCAAGAGATTGCCTCCAGTGTGCTGCTCAGTGTTGCAGTGCTGTAATCAAACAAGAAAATCTTCTAATATGCTGTCAACTTGCTGGAAAAATAATTCAAAAAAAAAAAGACAACATTTTGAAAACAGAGGGATCAATGATGTGGAGGCGTATGGAAATCTTCTCTGAAGAGTCCAGTCCCAAAATGGGTCCAAAAGTCTACAACACGGCGTATTCCCAGGTGGTCACCCAGCCCTGGTAGCCGCCCAACAGGACTTGACTTCGGTGATCGGACGAGAACCGGTACGTTCCCTGTGGTGTGGTCGTAGACGAAAGAAACAACTCAAACCTTGCCCAATTGCTTGGACTCTCTTTTAAGTCTCTTAGAAGGAAGGCCTTTAATTGCTGTTGTGATGAATTTCCAATTACGTCTCGGCTACTTAACCCAGAGATTCCAAAGCCAGCTAAGACTTCAAATCACAAAAGGGCGATTCTCCAATGGTCAGTCATCAAAGCCACATTCAAGAGATTGCCTCCAGTGTGCTGCTCAGTGTTGCAGTGCTGTAATCAAACAAGAAAATCTTCTAATATGCTGTCAACTTGCTGGAAAAATAATTCCAAAAAAAAAAAGACAACATTTTGAAAACAGAGGGATCAATGATGTGGAGGCGTATGGAAATCTTCTCTGAAGAGTCCAGTCCCAAAATGGGTCCAAAAGTCTACAACACGGCGTATTCCCAGGTGGTCACCCAGCCAGGTACTGACGCCGCCCAACAGGACTTGACTTCGGTGATCGGACGAGAACCGGTACGTTCCCTGTGGTGTGGTCGTAGACGAAAGAAACAACTCAAACCTTGCCCAATTGCTTGGACTCTCTTTTAAGTCTCTTAGAGAAGGAAGGCCTTTAATTGCTGTTGTGATGAATTTCCAATTACGTCTCGGCTACTTAACCCAGAGATTCCAAAGCCAGCTAAGACTTCAAATCACAAAAGGGCGATTCTCCAATGGTCAGTCATCAAAGCCACATTCAAGAGATTGCCTCCAGTGTGCTGCTCAGTGTTGCAGTGCTGTAATCAAACAAGAAAATCTTCTAATATGCTGTCAACTTGCTGGAAAAATAATTCAAAAAAAAAAAGACAACATTTTGAAAACAGAGGGATCAATGATGTGGAGGCGTATGGAAATCTTCTCTGAAGAGTCCAGTCCCAAAATGGGTCCAAAAGTCTACAACACGGCGTATTCCCAGGTGGTCACCCAGCCAGGTACTGACGCCGCCCAACAGGACTTGACTTCGGTGATCGGACGAGAACCGGTACGTTCCCTGTGGTGTGGTCGTAGACGAAAGAAACAACTCAAACCTTGCCCAATTGCTTGGACTCTCTTTTAAGTCTCTTAGAAGGAAGGCCTTTAATTGCTGTTGTGATGAATTTCCAATTACGTCTCGGCTACTTAACCCAGAGATTCCAAAGCCAGCTAAGACTTCAAATCACAAAAGGGCGATTCTCCAATGGTCAGTCATCAAAGCCACATTCAAGAGATTGCCTCCAGTGTGCTGCTCAGTGTTGCAGTGCTGTAATCAAACAAGAAAATCTTCTAATATGCTGTCAACTTGCTGGAAAAATAATTCAAAAAAAAAAAGACAACATTTTGAAAACAGAGGGATCAATGATGTGGAGGCGTATGGAAATCTTCTCTGAAGAGTCCAGTCCCAAAATGGGTCCAAAAGTCTACAACACGGCGTATTCCCAGGTGGTCACCCAGCCAGGTACTGACGCCGCCCAACAGGACTTGACTTCGGTGATCGGACGAGAACCGGTACGTTCCCTGTGGTGTGGTCGTAGACGAAAGAAACAACTCAAACCTTGCCCAATTGCTTGGACTCTCTTTTAAGTCTCTTAGAAGGAAGGCCTTTAATTGCTGTTGTGATGAATTTCCAATTACGTCTCGGCTACTTAACCCAGAGATTCCAAAGCCAGCTAAGACTTCAAATCACAAAAGGGCGATTCTCCAATGGTCAGTCATCAAAGCCACATTCAAGAGATTGCCTCCAGTGTGCTGCTCAGTGTTGCAGTGCTGTAATCAAACAAGAAAATCTTCTAATATGCTGTCAACTTGCTGGAAAAATAATTCAAAAAAAAAAAGACAACATTTTGAAAACAGAGGGATCAATGATGTGGAGGCGTATGGAAATCTTCTCTGAAGAGTCCAGTCCCAAAATGGGTCCAAAAGTCTACAACACGGCGTATTCCCAGGTGGTCACCCAGCCAGGTACTGACGCCGCCCAACAGGACTTGACTTCGGTGATCGGACGAGAACCGGTACGTTCCCTGTGGTGTGGTCGTAGACGAAAGAAACAACTCAAACCTTGCCCAATTGCTTGGACTCTCTTTTAAGTCTCTTAGAAGGAAGGCCTTTAATTGCTGTTGTGATGAATTTCCAATTACGTCTCGGCTACTTAACCCAGAGATTCCAAAGCCAGCTAAGACTTCAAATCACAAAAGGGCGATTCTCCAATGGTCAGTCATCAAAGCCACATTCAAGAGATTGCCTCCAGTGTGCTGCTCAGTGTTGCAGTGCTGTAATCAAACAAGAAAATCTTCTAATATGCTGTCAACTTGCTGGAAAAATAATTCAAAAAAAAAAAGACAACATTTTGAAAACAGAGGGATCAATGATGTGGAGGCGTATGGAAATCTTCTCTGAAGAGTCCAGTCCCAAAATGGGTCCAAAAGTCTACAACACGGCGTATTCCCAGGTGGTCACCCAGCCAGGTACTGACGCCGCCCAACAGGACTTGACTTCGGTGATCGGACGAGAACCGGTACGTTCCCTGTGGTGTGGTCGTAGACGAAAGAAACAACTCAAACCTTGCCCAATTGCTTGGACTCTCTTTTAAGTCTCTTAGAAGGAAGGCCTTTAATTGCTGTTGTGATGAATTTCCAATTACGTCTCGGCTACTTAACCCAGAGATTCCAAAGCCAGCTAAGACTTCAAATCACAAAAGGGCGATTCTCCAATGGTCAGTCATCAAAGCCACATTCAAGAGATTGCCTCCAGTGTGCTGCTCAGTGTTGCAGTGCTGTAATCAAACAAGAAAATCTTCTAATATGCTGTCAACTTGCTGGAAAAATAATTCAAAAAAAAAAAGACAACATTTTGAAAACAGAGGGATCAATGATGTGGAGGCGTATGGAAATCTTCTCTGAAGAGTCCAGTCCCAAAATGGGTCCAAAAGTCTACAACACGGCGTATTCCCAGGTGGTCACCCAGCCAGGTACTGACGCCGCCCAACAGGACTTGACTTCGGTGATCGGACGAGAACCGGTACGTTCCCTGTGGTGTGGTCGTAGACGAAAGAAACAACTCAAACCTTGCCCAATTGCTTGGACTCTCTTTTAAGTCTCTTAGAAGGAAGGCCTTTAATTGCTGTTGTGATGAATTTCCAATTACGTCTCGGCTACTTAACCCAGAGATTCCAAAGCCAGCTAAGACTTCAAATCACAAAAGGGCGATTCTCCAATGGTCAGTCATCAAAGCCACATTCAAGAGATTGCCTCCAGTGTGCTGCTCAGTGTTGCAGTGCTGTAATCAAACAAGAAAATCTTCTAATATGCTGTCAACTTGCTGGAAAAATAATTCAAAAAAAAAAAGACAACATTTTGAAAACAGAGGGATCAATGATGTGGAGGCGTATGGAAATCTTCTCTGAAGAGTCCAGTCCCAAAATGGGTCCAAAAGTCTACAACACGGCGTATTCCCAGGTGGTCACCCAGCCAGGTACTGACGCCGCCCAACAGGACTTGACTTCGGTGATCGGACGAGAACCGGTACGTTCCCTGTGGTGTGGTCGTAGACGAAAGAAACAACTCAAACCTTGCCCAATTGCTTGGACTCTCTTTTAAGTCTCTTAGAAGGAAGGCCTTTAATTGCTGTTGTGATGAATTTCCAATTACGTCTCGGCTACTTAACCCAGAGATTCCAAAGCCAGCTAAGACTTCAAATCACAAAAGGGCGATTCTCCAATGGTCAGTCATCAAAGCCACATTCAAGAGATTGCCTCCAGTGTGCTGCTCAGTGTTGCAGTGCTGTAATCAAACAAGAAAATCTTCTAATATGCTGTCAACTTGCTGGAAAAATAATTCAAAAAAAAAAAGACAACATTTTGAAAACAGAGGGATCAATGATGTGGAGGCGTATGGAAATCTTCTCTGAAGAGTCCAGTCCCAAAATGGGTCCAAAAGTCTACAACACGGCGTATTCCCAGGTGGTCACCCAGCCAGGTACTGACGCCGCCCAACAGGACTTGACTTCGGTGATCGGACGAGAACCGGTACGTTCCCTGTGGTGTGGTCGTAGACGAAAGAAACAACTCAAACCTTGCCCAATTGCTTGGACTCTCTTTTAAGTCTCTTAGAAGGAAGGCCTTTAATTGCTGTTGTGATGAATTTCCAATTACGTCTCGGCTACTTAACCCAGAGATTCCAAAGCCAGCTAAGACTTCAAATCACAAAAGGGCGATTCTCCAATGGTCAGTCATCAAAGCCACATTCAAGAGATTGCCTCCAGTGTGCTGCTCAGTGTTGCAGTGCTGTAATCAAACAAGAAAATCTTCTAATATGCTGTCAACTTGCTGGAAAAATAATTCAAAAAAAAAAAGACAACATTTTGAAAACAGAGGGATCAATGATGTGGAGGCGTATGGAAATCTTCTCTGAAGAGTCCAGTCCCAAAATGGGTCCAAAAGTCTACAACACGGCGTATTCCCAGGTGGTCACCCAGCCAGGTACTGACGCCGCCCAACAGGACTTGACTTCGGTGATCGGACGAGAACCGGTACGTTCCCTGTGGTGTGGTCGTAGACGAAAGAAACAACTCAAACCTTGCCCAATTGCTTGGACTCTCTTTTAAGTCTCTTAGAAGGAAGGCCTTTAATTGCTGTTGTGATGAATTTCCAATTACGTCTCGGCTACTTAACCCAGAGATTCCAAAGCCAGCTAAGACTTCAAATCACAAAAGGGCGATTCTCCAATGGTCAGTCATCAAAGCCACATTCAAGAGATTGCCTCCAGTGTGCTGCTCAGTGTTGCAGTGCTGTAATCAAACAAGAAAATCTTCTAATATGCTGTCAACTTGCTGGAAAAATAATTCAAAAAAAAAAAGACAACATTTTGAAAACAGAGGGATCAATGATGTGGAGGCGTATGGAAATCTTCTCTGAAGAGTCCAGTCCCAAAATGGGTCCAAAAGTCTACAACACGGCGTATTCCCAGGTGGTCACCCAGCCAGGTACTGACGCCGCCCAACAGGACTTGACTTCGGTGATCGGACGAGAACCGGTACGTTCCCTGTGGTGTGGTCGTAGACGAAAGAAACAACTCAAACCTTGCCCAATTGCTTGGACTCTCTTTTAAGTCTCTTAGAAGGAAGGCCTTTAATTGCTGTTGTGATGAATTTCCAATTACGTCTCGGCTACTTAACCCAGAGATTCCAAAGCCAGCTAAGACTTCAAATCACAAAAGGGCGATTCTCCAATGGTCAGTCATCAAAGCCACATTCAAGAGATTGCCTCCAGTGTGCTGCTCAGTGTTGCAGTGCTGTAATCAAACAAGAAAATCTTCTAATATGCTGTCAACTTGCTGGAAAAATAATTCAAAAAAAAAAAGACAACATTTTGAAAACAGAGGGATCAATGATGTGGAGGCGTATGGAAATCTTCTCTGAAGAGTCCAGTCCCAAAATGGGTCCAAAAGTCTACAACACGGCGTATTCCCAGGTGGTCACCCAGCCAGGTACTGACGCCGCCCAACAGGACTTGACTTCGGTGATCGGACGAGAACCGGTACGTTCCCTGTGGTGTGGTCGTAGACGAAAGAAACAACTCAAACCTTGCCCAATTGCTTGGACTCTCTTTTAAGTCTCTTAGAAGGAAGGCCTTTAATTGCTGTTGTGATGAATTTCCAATTACGTCTCGGCTACTTAACCCAGAGATTCCAAAGCCAGCTAAGACTTCAAATCACAAAAGGGCGATTCTCCAATGGTCAGTCATCAAAGCCACATTCAAGAGATTGCCTCCAGTGTGCTGCTCAGTGTTGCAGTGCTGTAATCAAACAAGAAAATCTT
The DNA here is from genome assembly GCF_964199315.1 of Orbicella franksi. NCBI lineage: Eukaryota > Metazoa > Cnidaria > Anthozoa > Scleractinia > Merulinidae > Orbicella > Orbicella franksi. The sequence goes on along the minus strand of NC_138155.1, from coordinate 16,131,698 downwards.
CTAATATGCTGTCAACTTGCTGGAAAAATAATTCAAAAAAAAAAAGACAACATTTTGAAAACAGAGGGATCAATGATGTGGAGGCGTATGGAAATCTTCTCTGAAGAGTCCAGTCCCAAAATGGGTCCAAAAGTCTACAACACGGCGTATTCCCAGGTGGTCACCCAGCCAGGTACTGACGCCGCCCAACAGGACTTGACTTCGGTGATCGGACGAGAACCGGTACGTTCCCTGTGGTGTGGTCGTAGACGAAAGAAACAACTCAAACCTTGCCCAATTGCTTGGACTCTCTTTTAAGTCTCTTAGAAGGAAGGCCTTTAATTGCTGTTGTGATGAATTTCCAATTACGTCTCGGCTACTTAACCCAGAGATTCCAAAGCCAGCTAAGACTTCAAATCACAAAAGGGCGATTCTCCAATGGTCAGTCATCAAAGCCACATTCAAGAGATTGCCTCCAGTGTGCTGCTCAGTGTTGCAGTGCTGTAATCAAACAAGAAAATCTTCTAATATGCTGTCAACTTGCTGGAAAAATAATTCAAAAAAAAAAAGACAACATTTTGAAAACAGAGGGATCAATGATGTGGAGGCGTATGGAAATCTTCTCTGAAGAGTCCAGTCCCAAAATGGGTCCAAAAGTCTACAACACGGCGTATTCCCAGGTGGTCACCCAGCCAGGTACTGACGCCGCCCAACAGGACTTGACTTCGGTGATCGGACGAGAACCGGTACGTTCCCTGTGGTGTGGTCGTAGACGAAAGAAACAACTCAAACCTTGCCCAATTGCTTGGACTCTCTTTTAAGTCTCTTAGAAGGAAGGCCTTTAATTGCTGTTGTGATGAATTTCCAATTACGTCTCGGCTACTTAACCCAGAGATTCCAAAGCCAGCTAAGACTTCAAATCACAAAAGGGCGATTCTCCAATGGTCAGTCATCAAAGCCACATTCAAGAGATTGCCTCCAGTGTGCTGCTCAGTGTTGCAGTGCTGTAATCAAACAAGAAAATCTTCTAATATGCTGTCAACTTGCTGGAAAAATAATTCAAAAAAAAAAAGACAACATTTTGAAAACAGAGGGATCAATGATGTGGAGGCGTATGGAAATCTTCTCTGAAGAGTCCAGTCCCAAAATGGGTCCAAAAGTCTACAACACGGCGTATTCCCAGGTGGTCACCCAGCCAGGTACTGACGCCGCCCAACAGGACTTGACTTCGGTGATCGGACGAGAACCGGTACGTTCCCTGTGGTGTGGTCGTAGACGAAAGAAACAACTCAAACCTTGCCCAATTGCTTGGACTCTCTTTTAAGTCTCTTAGAAGGAAGGCCTTTAATTGCTGTTGTGATGAATTTCCAATTACGTCTCGGCTACTTAACCCAGAGATTCCAAAGCCAGCTAAGACTTCAAATCACAAAAGGGCGATTCTCCAATGGTCAGTCATCAAAGCCACATTCAAGAGATTGCCTCCAGTGTGCTGCTCAGTGTTGCAGTGCTGTAATCAAACAAGAAAATCTTCTAATATGCTGTCAACTTGCTGGAAAAATAATTCAAAAAAAAAAAGACAACATTTTGAAAACAGAGGGATCAATGATGTGGAGGCGTATGGAAATCTTCTCTGAAGAGTCCAGTCCCAAAATGGGTCCAAAAGTCTACAACACGGCGTATTCCCAGGTGGTCACCCAGCCAGGTACTGACGCCGCCCAACAGGACTTGACTTCGGTGATCGGACGAGAACCGGTACGTTCCCTGTGGTGTGGTCGTAGACGAAAGAAACAACTCAAACCTTGCCCAATTGCTTGGACTCTCTTTTAAGTCTCTTAGAAGGAAGGCCTTTAATTGCTGTTGTGATGAATTTCCAATTACGTCTCGGCTACTTAACCCAGAGATTCCAAAGCCAGCTAAGACTTCAAATCACAAAAGGGCGATTCTCCAATGGTCAGTCATCAAAGCCACATTCAAGAGATTGCCTCCAGTGTGCTGCTCAGTGTTGCAGTGCTGTAATCAAACAAGAAAATCTTCTAATATGCTGTCAACTTGCTGGAAAAATAATTCAAAAAAAAAAAGACAACATTTTGAAAACAGAGGGATCAATGATGTGGAGGCGTATGGAAATCTTCTCTGAAGAGTCCAGTCCCAAAATGGGTCCAAAAGTCTACAACACGGCGTATTCCCAGGTGGTCACCCAGCCAGGTACTGACGCCGCCCAACAGGACTTGACTTCGGTGATCGGACGAGAACCGGTACGTTCCCTGTGGTGTGGTCGTAGACGAAAGAAACAACTCAAACCTTGCCCAATTGCTTGGACTCTCTTTTAAGTCTCTTAGAAGGAAGGCCTTTAATTGCTGTTGTGATGAATTTCCAATTACGTCTCGGCTACTTAACCCAGAGATTCCAAAGCCAGCTAAGACTTCAAATCACAAAAGGGCGATTCTCCAATGGTCAGTCATCAAAGCCACATTCAAGAGATTGCCTCCAGTGTGCTGCTCAGTGTTGCAGTGCTGTAATCAAACAAGAAAATCTTCTAATATGCTGTCAACTTGCTGGAAAAATAATTCAAAAAAAAAAAGACAACATTTTGAAAACAGAGGGATCAATGATGTGGAGGCGTATGGAAATCTTCTCTGAAGAGTCCAGTCCCAAAATGGGTCCAAAAGTCTACAACACGGCGTATTCCCAGGTGGTCACCCAGCCAGGTACTGACGCCGCCCAACAGGACTTGACTTCGGTGATCGGACGAGAACCGGTACGTTCCCTGTGGTGTGGTCGTAGACGAAAGAAACAACTCAAACCTTGCCCAATTGCTTGGACTCTCTTTTAAGTCTCTTAGAAGGAAGGCCTTTAATTGCTGTTGTGATGAATTTCCAATTACGTCTCGGCTACTTAACCCAGAGATTCCAAAGCCAGCTAAGACTTCAAATCACAAAAGGGCGATTCTCCAATGGTCAGTCATCAAAGCCACATTCAAGAGATTGCCTCCAGTGTGCTGCTCAGTGTTGCAGTGCTGTAATCAAACAAGAAAATCTTCTAATATGCTGTCAACTTGCTGGAAAAATAATTCAAAAAAAAAAAGACAACATTTTGAAAACAGAGGGATCAATGATGTGGAGGCGTATGGAAATCTTCTCTGAAGAGTCCAGTCCCAAAATGGGTCCAAAAGTCTACAACACGGCGTATTCCCAGGTGGTCACCCAGCCAGGTACTGACGCCGCCCAACAGGACTTGACTTCGGTGATCGGACGAGAACCGGTACGTTCCCTGTGGTGTGGTCGTAGACGAAAGAAACAACTCAAACCTTGCCCAATTGCTTGGACTCTCTTTTAAGTCTCTTAGAAGGAAGGCCTTTAATTGCTGTTGTGATGAATTTCCAATTACGTCTCGGCTACTTAACCCAGAGATTCCAAAGCCAGCTAAGACTTCAAATCACAAAAGGGCGATTCTCCAATGGTCAGTCATCAAAGCCACATTCAAGAGATTGCCTCCAGTGTGCTGCTCAGTGTTGCAGTGCTGTAATCAAACAAGAAAATCTTCTAATATGCTGTCAACTTGCTGGAAAAATAATTCAAAAAAAAAAAGACAACATTTTGAAAACAGAGGGATCAATGATGTGGAGGCGTATGGAAATCTTCTCTGAAGAGTCCAGTCCCAAAATGGGTCCAAAAGTCTACAACACGGCGTATTCCCAGGTGGTCACCCAGCCAGGTACTGACGCCGCCCAACAGGACTTGACTTCGGTGATCGGACGAGAACCGGTACGTTCCCTGTGGTGTGGTCGTAGACGAAAGAAACAACTCAAACCTTGCCCAATTGCTTGGACTCTCTTTTAAGTCTCTTAGAAGGAAGGCCTTTAATTGCTGTTGTGATGAATTTCCAATTACGTCTCGGCTACTTAACCCAGAGATTCCAAAGCCAGCTAAGACTTCAAATCACAAAAGGGCGATTCTCCAATGGTCAGTCATCAAAGCCACATTCAAGAGATTGCCTCCAGTGTGCTGCTCAGTGTTGCAGTGCTGTAATCAAACAAGAAAATCTTCTAATATGCTGTCAACTTGCTGGAAAAATAATTCAAAAAAAAAAAGACAACATTTTGAAAACAGAGGGATCAATGATGTGGAGGCGTATGGAAATCTTCTCTGAAGAGTCCAGTCCCAAAATGGGTCCAAAAGTCTACAACACGGCGTATTCCCAGGTGGTCACCCAGCCAGGTACTGACGCCGCCCAACAGGACTTGACTTCGGTGATCGGACGAGAACCGGTACGTTCCCTGTGGTGTGGTCGTAGACGAAAGAAACAACTCAAACCTTGCCCAATTGCTTGGACTCTCTTTTAAGTCTCTTAGAAGGAAGGCCTTTAATTGCTGTTGTGATGAATTTCCAATTACGTCTCGGCTACTTAACCCAGAGATTCCAAAGCCAGCTAAGACTTCAAATCACAAAAGGGCGATTCTCCAATGGTCAGTCATCAAAGCCACATTCAAGAGATTGCCTCCAGTGTGCTGCTCAGTGTTGCAGTGCTGTAATCAAACAAGAAAATCTTCTAATATGCTGTCAACTTGCTGGAAAAATAATTCAAAAAAAAAAAGACAACATTTTGAAAACAGAGGGATCAATGATGTGGAGGCGTATGGAAATCTTCTCTGAAGAGTCCAGTCCCAAAATGGGTCCAAAAGTCTACAACACGGCGTATTCCCAGGTGGTCACCCAGCCAGGTACTGACGCCGCCCAACAGGACTTGACTTCGGTGATCGGACGAGAACCGGTACGTTCCCTGTGGTGTGGTCGTAGACGAAAGAAACAACTCAAACCTTGCCCAATTGCTTGGACTCTCTTTTAAGTCTCTTAGAAGGAAGGCCTTTAATTGCTGTTGTGATGAATTTCCAATTACGTCTCGGCTACTTAACCCAGAGATTCCAAAGCCAGCTAAGACTTCAAATCACAAAAGGGCGATTCTCCAATGGTCAGTCATCAAAGCCACATTCAAGAGATTGCCTCCAGTGTGCTGCTCAGTGTTGCAGTGCTGTAATCAAACAAGAAAATCTTCTAATATGCTGTCAACTTGCTGGAAAAATAATTCAAAAAAAAAAAGACAACATTTTGAAAACAGAGGGATCAATGATGTGGAGGCGTATGGAAATCTTCTCTGAAGAGTCCAGTCCCAAAATGGGTCCAAAAGTCTACAACACGGCGTATTCCCAGGTGGTCACCCAGCCAGGTACTGACGCCGCCCAACAGGACTTGACTTCGGTGATCGGACGAGAACCGGTACGTTCCCTGTGGTGTGGTCGTAGACGAAAGAAACAACTCAAACCTTGCCCAATTGCTTGGACTCTCTTTTAAGTCTCTTAGAAGGAAGGCCTTTAATTGCTGTTGTGATGAATTTCCAATTACGTCTCGGCTACTTAACCCAGAGATTCCAAAGCCAGCTAAGACTTCAAATCACAAAAGGGCGATTCTCCAATGGTCAGTCATCAAAGCCACATTCAAGAGATTGCCTCCAGTGTGCTGCTCAGTGTTGCAGTGCTGTAATCAAACAAGAAAATCTTCTAATATGCTGTCAACTTGCTGGAAAAATAATTCAAAAAAAAAAAGACAACATTTTGAAAACAGAGGGATCAATGATGTGGAGGCGTATGGAAATCTTCTCTGAAGAGTCCAGTCCCAAAATGGGTCCAAAAGTCTACAACACGGCGTATTCCCAGGTGGTCACCCAGCCAGGTACTGACGCCGCCCAACAGGACTTGACTTCGGTGATCGGACGAGAACCGGTACGTTCCCTGTGGTGTGGTCGTAGACGAAAGAAACAACTCAAACCTTGCCCAATTGCTTGGACTCTCTTTTAAGTCTCTTAGAAGGAAGGCCTTTAATTGCTGTTGTGATGAATTTCCAATTACGTCTCGGCTACTTAACCCAGAGATTCCAAAGCCAGCTAAGACTTCAAATCACAAAAGGGCGATTCTCCAATGGTCAGTCATCAAAGCCACATTCAAGAGATTGCCTCCAGTGTGCTGCTCAGTGTTGCAGTGCTGTAATCAAACAAGAAAATCTTCTAATATGCTGTCAACTTGCTGGAAAAATAATTCAAAAAAAAAAAGACAACATTTTGAAAACAGAGGGATCAATGATGTGGAGGCGTATGGAAATCTTCTCTGAAGAGTCCAGTCCCAAAATGGGTCCAAAAGTCTACAACACGGCGTATTCCCAGGTGGTCACCCAGCCAGGTACTGACGCCGCCCAACAGGACTTGACTTCGGTGATCGGACGAGAACCGGTACGTTCCCTGTGGTGTGGTCGTAGACGAAAGAAACAACTCAAACCTTGCCCAATTGCTTGGACTCTCTTTTAAGTCTCTTAGAAGGAAGGCCTTTAATTGCTGTTGTGATGAATTTCCAATTACGTCTCGGCTACTTAACCCAGAGATTCCAAAGCCAGCTAAGACTTCAAATCACAAAAGGGCGATTCTCCAATGGTCAGTCATCAAAGCCACATTCAAGAGATTGCCTCCAGTGTGCTGCTCAGTGTTGCAGTGCTGTAATCAAACAAGAAAATCTTCTAATATGCTGTCAACTTGCTGGAAAAATAATTCAAAAAAAAAAAGACAACATTTTGAAAACAGAGGGATCAATGATGTGGAGGCGTATGGAAATCTTCTCTGAAGAGTCCAGTCCCAAAATGGGTCCAAAAGTCTACAACACGGCGTATTCCCAGGTGGTCACCCAGCCAGGTACTGACGCCGCCCAACAGGACTTGACTTCGGTGATCGGACGAGAACCGGTACGTTCCCTGTGGTGTGGTCGTAGACGAAAGAAACAACTCAAACCTTGCCCAATTGCTTGGACTCTCTTTTAAGTCTCTTAGAAGGAAGGCCTTTAATTGCTGTTGTGATGAATTTCCAATTACGTCTCGGCTACTTAACCCAGAGATTCCAAAGCCAGCTAAGACTTCAAATCACAAAAGGGCGATTCTCCAATGGTCAGTCATCAAAGCCACATTCAAGAGATTGCCTCCAGTGTGCTGCTCAGTGTTGCAGTGCTGTAATCAAACAAGAAAATCTTCTAATATGCTGTCAACTTGCTGGAAAAATAATTCAAAAAAAAAAAGACAACATTTTGAAAACAGAGGGATCAATGATGTGGAGGCGTATGGAAATCTTCTCTGAAGAGTCCAGTCCCAAAATGGGTCCAAAAGTCTACAACACGGCGTATTCCCAGGTGGTCACCCAGCCAGGTACTGACGCCGCCCAACAGGACTTGACTTCGGTGATCGGACGAGAACCGGTACGTTCCCTGTGGTGTGGTCGTAGACGAAAGAAACAACTCAAACCTTGCCCAATTGCTTGGACTCTCTTTTAAGTCTCTTAGAAGGAAGGCCTTTAATTGCTGTTGTGATGAATTTCCAATTACGTCTCGGCTACTTAACCCAGAGATTCCAAAGCCAGCTAAGACTTCAAATCACAAAAGGGCGATTCTCCAATGGTCAGTCATCAAAGCCACATTCAAGAGATTGCCTCCAGTGTGCTGCTCAGTGTTGCAGTGCTGTAATCAAACAAGAAAATCTTCTAATATGCTGTCAACTTGCTGGAAAAATAATTCAAAAAAAAAAAGACAACATTTTGAAAACAGAGGGATCAATGATGTGGAGGCGTATGGAAATCTTCTCTGAAGAGTCCAGTCCCAAAATGGGTCCAAAAGTCTACAACACGGCGTATTCCCAGGTGGTCACCCAGCCAGGTACTGACGCCGCCCAACAGGACTTGACTTCGGTGATCGGACGAGAACCGGTACGTTCCCTGTGGTGTGGTCGTAGACGAAAGAAACAACTCAAACCTTGCCCAATTGCTTGGACTCTCTTTTAAGTCTCTTAGAAGGAAGGCCTTTAATTGCTGTTGTGATGAATTTCCAATTACGTCTCGGCTACTTAACCCAGAGATTCCAAAGCCAGCTAAGACTTCAAATCACAAAAGGGCGATTCTCCAATGGTCAGTCATCAAAGCCACATTCAAGAGATTGCCTCCAGTGTGCTGCTCAGTGTTGCAGTGCTGTAATCAAACAAGAAAATCTTCTAATATGCTGTCAACTTGCTGGAAAAATAATTCAAAAAAAAAAAGACAACATTTTGAAAACAGAGGGATCAATGATGTGGAGGCGTATGGAAATCTTCTCTGAAGAGTCCAGTCCCAAAATGGGTCCAAAAGTCTACAACACGGCGTATTCCCAGGTGGTCACCCAGCCAGGTACTGACGCCGCCCAACAGGACTTGACTTCGGTGATCGGACGAGAACCGGTACGTTCCCTGTGGTGTGGTCGTAGACGAAAGAAACAACTCAAACCTTGCCCAATTGCTTGGACTCTCTTTTAAGTCTCTTAGAAGGAAGGCCTTTAATTGCTGTTGTGATGAATTTCCAATTACGTCTCGGCTACTTAACCCAGAGATTCCAAAGCCAGCTAAGACTTCAAATCACAAAAGGGCGATTCTCCAATGGTCAGTCATCAAAGCCACATTCAAGAGATTGCCTCCAGTGTGCTGCTCAGTGTTGCAGTGCTGTAATCAAACAAGAAAATCTTCTAATATGCTGTCAACTTGCTGGAAAAATAATTCAAAAAAAAAAAGACAACATTTTGAAAACAGAGGGATCAATGATGTGGAGGCGTATGGAAATCTTCTCTGAAGAGTCCAGTCCCAAAATGGGTCCAAAAGTCTACAACACGGCGTATTCCCAGGTGGTCACCCAGCCAGGTACTGACGCCGCCCAACAGGACTTGACTTCGGTGATCGGACGAGAACCGGTACGTTCCCTGTGGTGTGGTCGTAGACGAAAGAAACAACTCAAACCTTGCCCAATTGCTTGGACTCTCTTTTAAGTCTCTTAGAAGGAAGGCCTTTAATTGCTGTTGTGATGAATTTCCAATTACGTCTCGGCTACTTAACCCAGAGATTCCAAAGCCAGCTAAGACTTCAAATCACAAAAGGGCGATTCTCCAATGGTCAGTCATCAAAGCCACATTCAAGAGATTGCCTCCAGTGTGCTGCTCAGTGTTGCAGTGCTGTAATCAAACAAGAAAATCTTCTAATATGCTGTCAACTTGCTGGAAAAATAATTCAAAAAAAAAAAGACAACATTTTGAAAACAGAGGGATCAATGATGTGGAGGCGTATGGAAATCTTCTCTGAAGAGTCCAGTCCCAAAATGGGTCCAAAAGTCTACAACACGGCGTATTCCCAGGTGGTCACCCAGCCAGGTACTGACGCCGCCCAACAGGACTTGACTTCGGTGATCGGACGAGAACCGGTACGTTCCCTGTGGTGTGGTCGTAGACGAAAGAAACAACTCAAACCTTGCCCAATTGCTTGGACTCTCTTTTAAGTCTCTTAGAAGGAAGGCCTTTAATTGCTGTTGTGATGAATTTCCAATTACGTCTCGGCTACTTAACCCAGAGATTCCAAAGCCAGCTAAGACTTCAAATCACAAAAGGGCGATTCTCCAATGGTCAGTCATCAAAGCCACATTCAAGAGATTGCCTCCAGTGTGCTGCTCAGTGTTGCAGTGCTGTAATCAAACAAGAAAATCTTCTAATATGCTGTCAACTTGCTGGAAAAATAATTCAAAAAAAAAAAGACAACATTTTGAAAACAGAGGGATCAATGATGTGGAGGCGTATGGAAATCTTCTCTGAAGAGTCCAGTCCCAAAATGGGTCCAAAAGTCTACAACACGGCGTATTCCCAGGTGGTCACCCAGCCAGGTACTGACGCCGCCCAACAGGACTTGACTTCGGTGATCGGACGAGAACCGGTACGTTCCCTGTGGTGTGGTCGTAGACGAAAGAAACAACTCAAACCTTGCCCAATTGCTTGGACTCTCTTTTAAGTCTCTTAGAAGGAAGGCCTTTAATTGCTGTTGTGATGAATTTCCAATTACGTCTCGGCTACTTAACCCAGAGATTCCAAAGCCAGCTAAGACTTCAAATCACAAAAGGGCGATTCTCCAATGGTCAGTCATCAAAGCCACATTCAAGAGATTGCCTCCAGTGTGCTGCTCAGTGTTGCAGTGCTGTAATCAAACAAGAAAATCTTCTAATATGCTGTCAACTTGCTGGAAAAATAATTCAAAAAAAAAAAGACAACATTTTGAAAACAGAGGGATCAATGATGTGGAGGCGTATGGAAATCTTCTCTGAAGAGTCCAGTCCCAAAATGGGTCCAAAAGTCTACAACACGGCGTATTCCCAGGTGGTCACCCAGCCAGGTACTGACGCCGCCCAACAGGACTTGACTTCGGTGATCGGACGAGAACCGGTACGTTCCCTGTGGTGTGGTCGTAGACGAAAGAAACAACTCAAACCTTGCCCAATTGCTTGGACTCTCTTTTAAGTCTCTTAGAAGGAAGGCCTTTAATTGCTGTTGTGATGAATTTCCAATTACGTCTCGGCTACTTAACCCAGAGATTCCAAAGCCAGCTAAGACTTCAAATCACAAAAGGGCGATTCTCCAATGGTCAGTCATCAAAGCCACATTCAAGAGATTGCCTCCAGTGTGCTGCTCAGTGTTGCAGTGCTGTAATCAAACAAGAAAATCTTCTAATATGCTGTCAACTTGCTGGAAAAATAATTCAAAAAAAAAAAGACAACATTTTGAAAACAGAGGGATCAATGATGTGGAGGCGTATGGAAATCTTCTCTGAAGAGTCCAGTCCCAAAATGGGTCCAAAAGTCTACAACACGGCGTATTCCCAGGTGGTCACCCAGCCAGGTACTGACGCCGCCCAACAGGACTTGACTTCGGTGATCGGACGAGAACCGGTACGTTCCCTGTGGTGTGGTCGTAGACGAAAGAAACAACTCAAACCTTGCCCAATTGCTTGGACTCTCTTTTAAGTCTCTTAGAAGGAAGGCCTTTAATTGCTGTTGTAATGAATTTCCAATTACGTCTCGGCTACTTAACCCAGAGATTCCAAAGCCAGCTAAGACTTCAAATCACAAAAGGGCGATTCTCCAATGGTCAGTCATCAAAGCCACATTCAAGAGATTGCCTCCAGTGTGCTGCTCAGTGTTGCAGTGCTGTAATCAAACAAGAAAATCTTCTAATATGCTGTCAACTTGCTGGAAAAATAATTCAAAAAAAAAAAGACAACATTTTGAAAACAGAGGGATCAATGATGTGGAGGCGTATGGAAATCTTCTCTGAAGAGTCCAGTCCCAAAATGGGTCCAAAAGTCTACAACACGGCGTATTCCCAGGTGGTCACCCAGCCAGGTACTGACGCCGCCCAACAGGACTTGACTTCGGTGATCGGACGAGAACCGGTACGTTCCCTGTGGTGTGGTCGTAGACGAAAGAAACAACTCAAACCTTGCCCAATTGCTTGGACTCTCTTTTAAGTCTCTTAGAAGGAAGGCCTTTAATTGCTGTTGTGATGAATTTCCAATTACGTCTCGGCTACTTAACCCAGAGATTCCAAAGCCAGCTAAGACTTCAAATCACAAAAGGGCGATTCTCCAATGGTCAGTCATCAAAGCCACATTCAAGAGATTGCCTCCAGTGTGCTGCTCAGTGTTGCAGTGCTGTAATCAAACAAGAAAATCTTCTAATATGCTGTCAACTTGCTGGAAAAATAATTCAAAAAAAAAAAGACAACATTTTGAAAACAGAGGGATCAATGATGTGGAGGCGTATGGAAATCTTCTCTGAAGAGTCCAGTCCCAAAATGGGTCCAAAAGTCTACAACACGGCGTATTCCCAGGTGGTCACCCAGCCAGGTACTGACGCCGCCCAACAGGACTTGACTTCGGTGATCGGACGAGAACCGGTACGTTCCCTGTGGTGTGGTCGTAGACGAAAGAAACAACTCAAACCTTGCCCAATTGCTTGGACTCTCTTTTAAGTCTCTTAGAAGGAAGGCCTTTAATTGCTGTTGTGATGAATTTCCAATTACGTCTCGGCTACTTAACCCAGAGATTCCAAAGCCAGCTAAGACTTCAAATCACAAAAGGGCGATTCTCCAATGGTCAGTCATCAAAGCCACATTCAAGAGATTGCCTCCAGTGTGCTGCTCAGTGTTGCAGTGCTGTAATCAAACAAGAAAATCTTCTAATATGCTGTCAACTTGCTGGAAAAATAATTCAAAAAAAAAAAAGATACCATTTTGAAAACAGAGGGATCAATGATGTGGAGGCGTATGGAAATCTTCTCTGAAGAGTCCAGTCCCAAAATGGGTCCAAAAGTCTACAACACGGCGTATTCCCAGGTGGTCACCCAGCCAGGTACTGACGCCGCCCAACAGGACTTGACTTCGGTGATCGGACGAGAACCGGTACGTTCCCTGTGGTGTGGTCGTAGACGAAAGAAACAACTCAAACCTTGCCCAATTGCTTGGGACTCTCTTTTAAGTCTCTTAGAAGGAAGGCCTTTAATTGCTGTTGTGATGAATTTCCAATTACGTCTCGGCTACTTAACCCAGAGATTCCAAAGCCAGCTAAGACTTCAAATCACAAAAGGGCGATTCTCCAATGGTCAGTCATCAAAGCCACATTCAAGAGATTGCCTCCAGTGTGCTGCTCAGTGTTGCAGTGCTGTAATCAAACAAGAAAATCTTCTAATATGCTGTCAACTTGCTGGAAAAATAATTCAAAAAAAAAAAGACAACATTTTGAAAACAGAGGGATCAATGATGTGGAGGCGTATGGAAATCTTCTCTGAAGAGTCCAGTCCCAAAATGGGTCCAAAAGTCTACAACACGGCGTATTCCCAGGTGGTCACCCAGCCAGGTACTGACGCCGCCCAACAGGACTTGACTTCGGTGATCGGACGAGAACCGGTACGTTCCCTGTGGTGTGGTCGTAGACGAAAGAAACAACTCAAACCTTGCCCAATTGCTTGGACTCTCTTTTAAGTCTCTTAGAAGGAAGGCCTTTAATTGCTGTTGTGATGAATTTCCAATTACGTCTCGGCTACTTAACCCAGAGATTCCAAAGCCAGCTAAGACTTCAAATCACAAAAGGGCGATTCTCCAATGGTCAGTCATCAAAGCCACATTCAAGAGATTGCCTCCAGTGTGCTGCTCAGTGTTGCAGTGCTGTAATCAAACAAGAAAATCTTCTAATATGCTGTCAACTTGCTGGAAAAATAATTCAAAAAAAAAAAGACAACATTTTGAAAACAGAGGGATCAATGATGTGGAGGCGTATGGAAATCTTCTCTGAAGAGTCCAGTCCCAAAATGGGTCCAAAAGTCTACAACACGGCGTATTCCCAGGTGGTCACCCAGCCAGGTACTGACGCCGCCCAACAGGACTTGACTTCGGTGATCGGACGAGAACCGGTACGTTCCCTGTGGTGTGGTCGTAGACGAAAGAAACAACTCAAACCTTGCCCAATTGCTTGGACTCTCTTTTAAGTCTCTTAGAAGGAAGGCCTTTAATTGCTGTTGTGATGAATTTCCAATTACGTCTCGGCTACTTAACCCAGAGATTCCAAAGCCAGCTAAGACTTCAAATCACAAAAGGGCGATTCTCCAATGGTCAGTCATCAAAGCCACATTCAAGAGATTGCCTCCAGTGTGCTGCTCAGTGTTGCAGTGCTGTAATCAAACAAGAAAATCTTCTAATATGCTGTCAACTTGCTGGAAAAATAATTCAAAAAAAAAAAAGACAACATTTTGCAAACAGAGGGATCAATGATGTGGAGGCGTATGGAAATCTTCTCTGAAGAGTCCAGTCCCAAAATGGGTCCAAAAGTCTACAACACGGCGTATTCCCAGGTGGTCACCCAGCCAGGTACTGACGCCGCCCAACAGGACTTGACTTCGGTGATCGGACGAGAACCGGTACGTTCCCTGTGGTGTGGTCGTAGACGAAAGAAACAACTCAAACCTTGCCCAATTGCTTGGACTCTCTTTTAAGTCTCTTAGAAGGAAGGCCTTTAATTGCTGTTGTGATGAATTTCCAATTACGTCTCGGCTACTTAACCCAGAGATTCCAAAGCCAGCTAAGACTTCAAATCACAAAAGGGCGATTCTCCAATGGTCAGTCATCAAAGCCACATTCAAGAGATTGCCTCCAGTGTGCTGCTCAGTGTTGCAGTGCTGTAATCAAACAAGAAAATCTTCTAATATGCTGTCAACTTGCTGGAAAAATAATTCAAAAAAAAAAAGACAACATTTTGAAAACAGAGGGATCAATGATGTGGAGGCGTATGGAAATCTTCTCTGAAGAGTCCAGTCCCAAAATGGGTCCAAAAGTCTACAACACGGCGTATTCCCAGGTGGTCACCCAGCCAGGTACTGACGCCGCCCAACAGGACTTGACTTCGGTGATCGGACGAGAACCGGTACGTTCCCTGTGGTGTGGTCGTAGACGAAAGAAACAACTCAAACCTTGCCCAATTGCTTGGACTCTCTTTTAAGTCTCTTAGAAGGAAGGCCTTTAATTGCTGTTGTGATGAATTTCCAATTACGTCTCGGCTACTTAACCCAGAGATTCCAAAGCCAGCTAAGACTTCAAATCACAAAAGGGCGATTCTCCAATGGTCAGTCATCAAAGCCACATTCAAGAGATTGCCTCCAGTGTGCTGCTCAGTGTTGCAGTGCTGTAATCAAACAAGAAAATCTTCTAATATGCTGTCAACTTGCTGGAAAAATAATTCAAAAAAAAAAAGACAACATTTTGAAAACAGAGGGATCAATGATGTGGAGGCGTATGGAAATCTTCTCTGAAGAGTCCAGTCCCAAAATGGGTCCAAAAGTCTACAACACGGCGTATTCCCAGGTGGTCACCCAGCCAGGTACTGACGCCGCCCAACAGGACTTGACTTCGGTGATCGGACGAGAACCGGTACGTTCCCTGTGGTGTGGTCGTAGACGAAAGAAACAACTCAAACCTTGCCCAATTGCTTGGACTCTCTTTTAAGTCTCTTAGAAGGAAGGCCTTTAATTGCTGTTGTGATGAATTTCCAATTACGTCTCGGCTACTTAACCCAGAGATTCCAAAGCCAGCTAAGACTTCAAATCACAAAAGGGCGATTCTCCAATGGTCAGTCATCAAAGCCACATTCAAGAGATTGCCTCCAGTGTGCTGCTCAGTGTTGCAGTGCTGTAATCAAACAAGAAAATCTTCTAATATGCTGTCAACTTGCTGGAAAAATAATTCAAAAAAAAAAAGACAACATTTTGAAAACAGAGGGATCAATGATGTGGAGGCGTATGGAAATCTTCTCTGAAGAGTCCAGTCCCAAAATGGGTCCAAAAGTCTACAACACGGCGTATTCCCAGGTGGTCACCCAGCCAGGTACTGACGCCGCCCAACAGGACTTGACTTCGGTGATCGGACGAGAACCGGTACGTTCCCTGTGGTGTGGTCGTAGACGAAAGAAACAACTCAAACCTTGCCCAATTGCTTGGACTCTCTTTTAAGTCTCTTAGAAGGAAGGCCTTTAATTGCTGTTGTGATGAATTTCCAATTACGTCTCGGCTACTTAACCCAGAGATTCCAAAGCCAGCTAAGACTTCAAATCACAAAAGGGCGATTCTCCAATGGTCAGTCATCAAAGCCACATTCAAGAGATTGCCTCCAGTGTGCTGCTCAGTGTTGCAGTGCTGTAATCAAACAAGAAAATCTTCTAATATGCTGTCAACTTGCTGGAAAAATAATTCAAAAAAAAAAAGACAACATTTTGAAAACAGAGGGATCAATGATGTGGAGGCGTATGGAAATCTTCTCTGAAGAGTCCAGTCCCAAAATGGGTCCAAAAGTCTACAACACGGCGTATTCCCAGGTGGTCACCCAGCCAGGTACTGACGCCGCCCAACAGGACTTGACTTCGGTGATCGGACGAGAACCGGTACGTTCCCTGTGGTGTGGTCGTAGACGAAAGAAACAACTCAAACCTTGCCCAATTGCTTGGACTCTCTTTTAAGTCTCTTAGAAGGAAGGCCTTTAATTGCTGTTGTGATGAATTTCCAATTACGTCTCGGCTACTTAACCCAGAGATTCCAAAGCCAGCTAAGACTTCAAATCACAAAAGGGCGATTCTCCAATGGTCAGTCATCAAAGCCACATTCAAGAGATTGCCTCCAGTGTGCTGCTCAGTGTTGCAGTGCTGTAATCAAACAAGAAAATCTTCTAATATGCTGTCAACTTGCTGGAAAAATAATTCAAAAAAAAAAAGACAACATTTTGAAAACAGAGGGATCAATGATGTGGAGGCGTATGGAAATCTTCTCTGAAGAGTCCAGTCCCAAAATGGGTCCAAAAGTCTACAACACGGCGTATTCCCAGGTGGTCACCCAGCCAGGTACTGACGCCGCCCAACAGGACTTGACTTCGGTGATCGGACGAGAACCGGTACGTTCCCTGTGGTGTGGTCGTAGACGAAAGAAACAACTCAAACCTTGCCCAATTGCTTGGACTCTCTTTTAAGTCTCTTAGAAGGAAGGCCTTTAATTGCTGTTGTGATGAATTTCCAATTACGTCTCGGCTACTTAACCCAGAGATTCCAAAGCCAGCTAAGACTTCAAATCACAAAAGGGCGATTCTCCAATGGTCAGTCATCAAAGCCACATTCAAGAGATTGCCTCCAGTGTGCTGCTCAGTGTTGCAGTGCTGTAATCAAACAAGAAAATCTTCTAATATGCTGTCAACTTGCTGGAAAAATAATTCAAAAAAAAAAAGACAACATTTTGAAAACAGAGGGATCAATGATGTGGAGGCGTATGGAAATCTTCTCTGAAGAGTCCAGTCCCAAAATGGGTCCAAAAGTCTACAACACGGCGTATTCCCAGGTGGTCACCCAGCCAGGTACTGACGCCGCCCAACAGGACTTGACTTCGGTGATCGGACGAGAACCGGTACGTTCCCTGTGGTGTGGTCGTAGACGAAAGAAACAACTCAAACCTTGCCCAATTGCTTGGACTCTCTTTTAAGTCTCTTAGAAGGAAGGCCTTTAATTGCTGTTGTGATGAATTTCCAATTACGTCTCGGCTACTTAACCCAGAGATTCCAAAGCCAGCTAAGACTTCAAATCACAAAAGGGCGATTCTCCAATGGTCAGTCATCAAAGCCACATTCAAGAGATTGCCTCCAGTGTGCTGCTCAGTGTTGCAGTGCTGTAATCAAACAAGAAAATCTTCTAATATGCTGTCAACTTGCTGGAAAAATAATTCAAAAAAAAAAAGACAACATTTTGAAAACAGAGGGATCAATGATGTGGAGGCGTATGGAAATCTTCTCTGAAGAGTCCAGTCCCAAAATGGGTCCAAAAGTCTACAACACGGCGTATTCCCAGGTGGTCACCCAGCCAGGTACTGACGCCGCCCAACAGGACTTGACTTCGGTGATCGGACGAGAACCGGTACGTTCCCTGTGGTGTGGTCGTAGACGAAAGAAACAACTCAAACCTTGCCCAATTGCTTGGACTCTCTTTTAAGTCTCTTAGAAGGAAGGCCTTTAATTGCTGTTGTGATGAATTTCCAATTACGTCTCGGCTACTTAACCCAGAGATTCCAAAGCCAGCTAAGACTTCAAATCACAAAAGGGCGATTCTCCAATGGTCAGTCATCAAAGCCACATTCAAGAGATTGCCTCCAGTGTGCTGCTCAGTGTTGCAGTGCTGTAATCAAACAAGAAAATCTTCTAATATGCTGTCAACTTGCTGGAAAAATAATTCAAAAAAAAAAAGACAACATTTTGAAAACAGAGGGATCAATGATGTGGAGGCGTATGGAAATCTTCTCTGAAGAGTCCAGTCCCAAAATGGGTCCAAAAGTCTACAACACGGCGTATTCCCAGGTGGTCACCCAGCCAGGTACTGACGCCGCCCAACAGGACTTGACTTCGGTGATCGGACGAGAACCGGTACGTTCCCTGTGGTGTGGTCGTAGACGAAAGAAACAACTCAAACCTTGCCCAATTGCTTGGACTCTCTTTTAAGTCTCTTAGAAGGAAGGCCTTTAATTGCTGTTGTGATGAATTTCCAATTACGTCTCGGCTACTTAACCCAGAGATTCCAAAGCCAGCTAAGACTTCAAATCACAAAAGGGCGATTCTCCAATGGTCAGTCATCAAAGCCACATTCAAGAGATTGCCTCCAGTGTGCTGCTCAGTGTTGCAGTGCTGTAATCAAACAAGAAAATCTTCTAATATGCTGTCAACTTGCTGGAAAAATAATTCAAAAAAAAAAAGACAACATTTTGAAAACAGAGGGATCAATGATGTGGAGGCGTATGGAAATCTTCTCTGAAGAGTCCAGTCCCAAAATGGGTCCAAAAGTCTACAACACGGCGTATTCCCAGGTGGTCACCCAGCCAGGTACTGACGCCGCCCAACAGGACTTGACTTCGGTGATCGGACGAGAACCGGTACGTTCCCTGTGGTGTGGTCGTAGACGAAAGAAACAACTCAAACCTTGCCCAATTGCTTGGACTCTCTTTTAAGTCTCTTAGAAGGAAGGCCTTTAATTGCTGTTGTGATGAATTTCCAATTACGTCTCGGCTACTTAACCCAGAGATTCCAAAGCCAGCTAAGACTTCAAATCACAAAAGGGCGATTCTCCAATGGTCAGTCATCAAAGCCACATTCAAGAGATTGCCTCCAGTGTGCTGCTCAGTGTTGCAGTGCTGTAATCAAACAAGAAAATCTTCTAATATGCTGTCAACTTGCTGGAAAAATAATTCAAAAAAAAAAAGACAACATTTTGAAAACAGAGGGATCAATGATGTGGAGGCGTATGGAAATCTTCTCTGAAGAGTCCAGTCCCAAAATGGGTCCAAAAGTCTACAACACGGCGTATTCCCAGGTGGTCACCCAGCCAGGTACTGACGCCGCCCAACAGGACTTGACTTCGGTGATCGGACGAGAACCGGTACGTTCCCTGTGGTGTGGTCGTAGACGAAAGAAACAACTCAAACCTTGCCCAATTGCTTGGACTCTCTTTTAAGTCTCTTAGAAGGAAGGCCTTTAATTGCTGTTGTGATGAATTTCCAATTACGTCTCGGCTACTTAACCCAGAGATTCCAAAGCCAGCTAAGACTTCAAATCACAAAAGGGCGATTCTCCAATGGTCAGTCATCAAAGCCACATTCAAGAGATTGCCTCCAGTGTGCTGCTCAGTGTTGCAGTGCTGTAATCAAACAAGAAAATCTTCTAATATGCTGTCAACTTGCTGGAAAAATAATTCAAAAAAAAAAAAGACAACATTTTGAAAACAGAGGGATCAATGATGTGGAGGCGTATGGAAATCTTCTCTGAAGAGTCCAGTCCCAAAATGGGTCCAAAAGTCTACAACACGGCGTATTCCCAGGTGGTCACCCAGCCAGGTACTGACGCCGCCCAACAGGACTTGACTTCGGTGATCGGACGAGAACCGGTACGTTCCCTGTGGTGTGGTCGTAGACGAAAGAAACAACTCAAACCTTGCCCAATTGCTTGGACTCTCTTTTAAGTCTCTTAGAAGGAAGGCCTTTAATTGCTGTTGTGATGAATTTCCAATTACGTCTCGGCTACTTAACCCAGAGATTCCAAAGCCAGCTAAGACTTCAAATCACAAAAGGGCGATTCTCCAATGGTCAGTCATCAAAGCCACATTCAAGAGATTGCCTCCAGTGTGCTGCTCAGTGTTGCAGTGCTGTAATCAAACAAGAAAATCTTCTAATATGCTGTCAACTTGCTGGAAAAATAATTCAAAAAAAAAAAGACAACATTTTGAAAACAGAGGGATCAATGATGTGGAGGCGTATGGAAATCTTCTCTGAAGAGTCCAGTCCCAAAATGGGTCCAAAAGTCTACAACACGGCGTATTCCCAGGTGGTCACCCAGCCAGGTACTGACGCCGCCCAACAGGACTTGACTTCGGTGATCGGACGAGAACCGGTACGTTCCCTGTGGTGTGGTCGTAGACGAAAGAAACAACTCAAACCTTGCCCAATTGCTTGGACTCTCTTTTAAGTCTCTTAGAAGGAAGGCCTTTAATTGCTGTTGTGATGAATTTCCAATTACGTCTCGGCTACTTAACCCAGAGATTCCAAAGCCAGCTAAGACTTCAAATCACAAAAGGGCGATTCTCCAATGGTCAGTCATCAAAGCCACATTCAAGAGATTGCCTCCAGTGTGCTGCTCAGTGTTGCAGTGCTGTAATCAAACAAGAAAATCTTCTAATATGCTGTCAACTTGCTGGAAAAATAATTCAAAAAAAAAAAGACAACATTTTGAAAACAGAGGGATCAATGATGTGGAGGCGTATGGAAATCTTCTCTGAAGAGTCCAGTCCCAAAATGGGTCCAAAAGTCTACAACACGGCGTATTCCCAGGTGGTCACCCAGCCAGGTACTGACGCCGCCCAACAGGACTTGACTTCGGTGATCGGACGAGAACCGGTACGTTCCCTGTGGTGTGGTCGTAGACGAAAGAAACAACTCAAACCTTGCCCAATTGCTTGGACTCTCTTTTAAGTCTCTTAGAAGGAAGGCCTTTAATTGCTGTTGTGATGAATTTCCAATTACGTCTCGGCTACTTAACCCAGAGATTCCAAAGCCAGCTAAGACTTCAAATCACAAAAGGGCGATTCTCCAATGGTCAGTCATCAAAGCCACATTCAAGAGATTGCCTCCAGTGTGCTGCTCAGTGTTGCAGTGCTGTAATCAAACAAGAAAATCTTCTAATATGCTGTCAACTTGCTGGAAAAATAATTCAAAAAAAAAAAAGACAACATTTTGAAAACAGAGGGATCAATGATGTGGAGGCGTATGGAAATCTTCTCTGAAGAGTCCAGTCCCAAAATGGGTCCAAAAGTCTACAACACGGCGTATTCCCAGGTGGTCACCCAGCCAGGTACTGACGCCGCCCAACAGGACTTGACTTCGGTGATCGGACGAGAACCGGTACGTTCCCTGTGGTGTGGTCGTAGACGAAAGAAACAACTCAAACCTTGCCCAATTGCTTGGACTCTCTTTTAAGTCTCTTAGAAGGAAGGCCTTTAATTGCTGTTGTGATGAATTTCCAATTACGTCTCGGCTACTTAACCCAGAGATTCCAAAGCCAGCTAAGACTTCAAATCACAAAAGGGCGATTCTCCAATGGTCAGTCATCAAAGCCACATTCAAGAGATTGCCTCCAGTGTGCTGCTCAGTGTTGCAGTGCTGTAATCAAACAAGAAAATCTTCTAATATGCTGTCAACTTGCTGGAAAAATAATTCAAAAAAAAAAAGACAACATTTTGAAAACAGAGGGATCAATGATGTGGAGGCGTATGGAAATCTTCTCTGAAGAGTCCAGTCCCAAAATGGGTCCAAAAGTCTACAACACGGCGTATTCCCAGGTGGTCACCCAGCCAGGTACTGACGCCGCCCAACAGGACTTGACTTCGGTGATCGGACGAGAACCGGTACGTTCCCTGTGGTGTGGTCGTAGACGAAAGAAACAACTCAAACCTTGCCCAATTGCTTGGACTCTCTTTTAAGTCTCTTAGAAGGAAGGCCTTTAATTGCTGTTGTGATGAATTTCCAATTACGTCTCGGCTACTTAACCCAGAGATTCCAAAGCCAGCTAAGACTTCAAATCACAAAAGGGCGATTCTCCAATGGTCAGTCATCAAAGCCACATTCAAGAGATTGCCTCCAGTGTGCTGCTCAGTGTTGCAGTGCTGTAATCAAACAAGAAAATCTTCTAATATGCTGTCAACTTGCTGGAAAAATAATTCAAAAAAAAAAAAGACAACATTTTGAAAACAGAGGGATCAATGATGTGGAGGCGTATGGAAATCTTCTCTGAAGAGTCCAGTCCCAAAATGGGTCCAAAAGTCTACAACACGGCGTATTCCCAGGTGGTCACCCAGCCAGGTACTGACGCCGCCCAACAGGACTTGACTTCGGTGATCGGACGAGAACCGGTACGTTCCCTGTGGTGTGGTCGTAGACGAAAGAAACAACTCAAACCTTGCCCAATTGCTTGGACTCTCTTTTAAGTCTCTTAGAAGGAGGGCCTTTAATTGCTGTTGTGATGAATTTCCAATTACGTCTCGGCTACTTAACCCAGAGATTCCAAAGCCAGCTAAGACTTCAAATCACAAAAGGGCGATTCTCCAATGGTCAGTCATCAAAGCCACATTCAAGAGATTGCCTCCAGTGTGCTGCTCAGTGTTGCAGTGCTGTAATCAAACAAGAAAATCTTCTAATATGCTGTCAACTTGCTGGAAAAATAATTCAAAAAAAAAAAGACAACATTTTGAAAACAGAGGGATCAATGATGTGGAGGCGTATGGAAATCTTCTCTGAAGAGTCCAGTCCCAAAATGGGTCCAAAAGTCTACAACACGGCGTATTCCCAGGTGGTCACCCAGCCAGGTACTGACGCCGCCCAACAGGACTTGACTTCGGTGATCGGACGAGAACCGGTACGTTCCCTGTGGTGTGGTCGTAGACGAAAGAAACAACTCAAACCTTGCCCAATTGCTTGGACTCTCTTTTAAGTCTCTTAGAAGGAAGGCCTTTAATTGCTGTTGTGATGAATTTCCAATTACGTCTCGGCTACTTAACCCAGAGATTCCAAAGCCAGCTAAGACTTCAAATCACAAAAGGGCGATTCTCCAATGGTCAGTCATCAAAGCCACATTCAAGAGATTGCCTCCAGTGTGCTGCTCAGTGTTGCAGTGCTGTAATCAAACAAGAAAATCTTCTAATATGCTGTCAACTTGCTGGAAAAATAATTCAAAAAAAAAAAAGACAACATTTTGAAAACAGAGGGATCAATGATGTGGAGGCGTATGGAAATCTTCTCTGAAGAGTCCAGTCCCAAAATGGGTCCAAAAGTCTACAACACGGCGTATTCCCAGGTGGTCACCCAGCCAGGTACTGACGCCGCCCAACAGGACTTGACTTCGGTGATCGGACGAGAACCGGTACGTTCCCTGTGGTGTGGTCGTAGACGAAAGAAACAACTCAAACCTTGCCCAATTGCTTGGACTCTCTTTTAAGTCTCTTAGAATGAAGGCCTTTAATTGCTGTTGTGATGAATTTCCAATTACGTCTCGGCTACTTAACCCAGAGATTCCAAAGCCAGCTAAGACTTCAAATCACAAAAGGGCGATTCTCCAATGGTCAGTCATCAAAGCCACATTCAAGAGATTGCCTCCAGTGTGCTGCTCAGTGTTGCAGTGCTGTAATCAAACAAGAAAATCTTCTAATATGCTGTCAACTTGCTGGAAAAATAATTCAAAAAAAAAAAGACAACATTTTGAAAACAGAGGGATCAATGATGTGGAGGCGTATGGAAATCTTCTCTGAAGAGTCCAGTCCCAAAATGGGTCCAAAAGTCTACAACACGGCGTATTCCCAGGTGGTCACCCAGCCAGGTACTGACGCCGCCCAACAGGACTTGACTTCGGTGATCGGACGAGAACCGGTACGTTCCCTGTGGTGTGGTCGTAGACGAAAGAAACAACTCAAACCTTGCCCAATTGCTTGGACTCTCTTTTAAGTCTCTTAGAAGGAAGGCCTTTAATTGCTGTTGTGATGAATTTCCAATTACGTCTCGGCTACTTAACCCAGAGATTCCAAAGCCAGCTAAGACTTCAAATCACAAAAGGGCGATTCTCCAATGGTCAGTCATCAAAGCCACATTCAAGAGATTGCCTCCAGTGTGCTGCTCAGTGTTGCAGTGCTGTAATCAAACAAGAAAATCTTCTAATATGCTGTCAACTTGCTGGAAAAATAATTCAAAAAAAAAAAAGACAACATTTTGAAAACAGAGGGATCAATGATGTGGAGGCGTATGGAAATCTTCTCTGAAGAGTCCAGTCCCAAAATGGGTCCAAAAGTCTACAACACGGCGTATTCCCAGGTGGTCACCCAGCCAGGTACTGACGCCGCCCAACAGGACTTGACTTCGGTGATCGGACGAGAACCGGTACGTTCCCTGTGGTGTGGTCGTAGACGAAAGAAACAACTCAAACCTTGCCCAATTGCTTGGACTCTCTTTTAAGTCTCTTAGAATGAAGGCCTTTAATTGCTGTTGTGATGAATTTCCAATTACGTCTCGGCTACTTAACCCAGAGATTCCAAAGCCAGCTAAGACTTCAAATCACAAAAGGGCGATTCTCCAATGGTCAGTCATCAAAGCCACATTCAAGAGATTGCCTCCAGTGTGCTGCTCAGTGTTGCAGTGCTGTAATCAAACAAGAAAATCTTCTAATATGCTGTCAACTTGCTGGAAAAATAATTCAAAAAAAAAAAGACAACATTTTGAAAACAGAGGGATCAATGATGTGGAGGCGTATGGAAATCTTCTCTGAAGAGTCCAGTCCCAAAATGGGTCCAAAAGTCTACAACACGGCGTATTCCCAGGTGGTCACCCAGCCAGGTACTGACGCCGCCCAACAGGACTTGACTTCGGTGATCGGACGAGAACCGGTACGTTCCCTGTGGTGTGGTCGTAGACGAAAGAAACAACTCAAACCTTGCCCAATTGCTTGGACTCTCTTTTAAGTCTCTTAGAAGGAAGGCCTTTAATTGCTGTTGTGATGAATTTCCAATTACGTCTCGGCTACTTAACCCAGAGATTCCAAAGCCAGCTAAGACTTCAAATCACAAAAGGGCGATTCTCCAATGGTCAGTCATCAAAGCCACATTCAAGAGATTGCCTCCAGTGTGCTGCTCAGTGTTGCAGTGCTGTAATCAAACAAGAAAATCTTCTAATATGCTGTCAACTTGCTGGAAAAATAATTCAAAAAAAAAAAGACAACATTTTGAAAACAGAGGGATCAATGATGTGGAGGCGTATGGAAATCTTCTCTGAAGAGTCCAGTCCCAAAATGGGTCCAAAAGTCTACAACACGGCGTATTCCCAGGTGGTCACCCAGCCAGGTACTGACGCCGCCCAACAGGACTTGACTTCGGTGATCGGACGAGAACCGGTACGTTCCCTGTGGTGTGGTCGTAGACGAAAGAAACAACTCAAACCTTGCCCAATTGCTTGGACTCTCTTTTAAGTCTCTTAGAAGGAAGGCCTTTAATTGCTGTTGTGATGAATTTCCAATTACGTCTCGGCTACTTAACCCAGAGATTCCAAAGCCAGCTAAGACTTCAAATCACAAAAGGGCGATTCTCCAATGGTCAGTCATCAAAGCCACATTCAAGAGATTGCCTCCAGTGTGCTGCTCAGTGTTGCAGTGCTGTAATCAAACAAGAAAATCTTCTAATATGCTGTCAACTTGCTGGAAAAATAATTCAAAAAAAAAAAAGACAACATTTTGAAAACAGAGGGATCAATGATGTGGAGGCGTATGGAAATCTTCTCTGAAGAGTCCAGTCCCAAAATGGGTCCAAAAGTCTACAACACGGCGTATTCCCAGGTGGTCACCCAGCCAGGTACTGACGCCGCCCAACAGGACTTGACTTCGGTGATCGGACGAGAACCGGTACGTTCCCTGTGGTGTGGTCGTAGACGAAAGAAACAACTCAAACCTTGCCCAATTGCTTGGACTCTCTTTTAAGTCTCTTAGAAGGAAGGCCTTTAATTGCTGTTGTGATGAATTTCCAATTACGTCTCGGCTACTTAACCCAGAGATTCCAAAGCCAGCTAAGACTTCAAATCACAAAAGGGCGATTCTCCAATGGTCAGTCATCAAAGCCACATTCAAGAGATTGCCTCCAGTGTGCTGCTCAGTGTTGCAGTGCTGTAATCAAACAAGAAAATCTTCTAATATGCTGTCAACTTGCTGGAAAAATAATTCAAAAAAAAAAAGACAACATTTTGAAAACAGAGGGATCAATGATGTGGAGGCGTATGGAAATCTTCTCTGAAGAGTCCAGTCCCAAAATGGGTCCAAAAGTCTACAACACGGCGTATTCCCAGGTGGTCACCCAGCCAGGTACTGACGCCGCCCAACAGGACTTGACTTCGGTGATCGGACGAGAACCGGTACGTTCCCTGTGGTGTGGTCGTAGACGAAAGAAACAACTCAAACCTTGCCCAATTGCTTGGACTCTCTTTTAAGTCTCTTAGAAGGAAGGCCTTTAATTGCTGTTGTGATGAATTTCCAATTACGTCTCGGCTACTTAACCCAGAGATTCCAAAGCCAGCTAAGACTTCAAATCACAAAAGGGCGATTCTCCAATGGTCAGTCATCAAAGCCACATTCAAGAGATTGCCTCCAGTGTGCTGCTCAGTGTTGCAGTGCTGTAATCAAACAAGAAAATCTTCTAATATGCTGTCAACTTGCTGGAAAAATAATTCAAAAAAAAAAAGACAACATTTTGAAAACAGAGGGATCAATGATGTGGAGGCGTATGGAAATCTTCTCTGAAGAGTCCAGTCCCAAAATGGGTCCAAAAGTCTACAACACGGCGTATTCCCAGGTGGTCACCCAGCCAGGTACTGACGCCGCCCAACAGGACTTGACTTCGGTGATCGGACGAGAACCGGTACGTTCCCTGTGGTGTGGTCGTAGACGAAAGAAACAACTCAAACCTTGCCCAATTGCTTGGACTCTCTTTTAAGTCTCTTAGAAGGAAGGCCTTTAATTGCTGTTGTGATGAATTTCCAATTACGTCTCGGCTACTTAACCCAGAGATTCCAAAGCCAGCTAAGACTTCAAATCACAAAAGGGCGATTCTCCAATGGTCAGTCATCAAAGCCACATTCAAGAGATTGCCTCCAGTGTGCTGCTCAGTGTTGCAGTGCTGTAATCAAACAAGAAAATCTTCTAATATGCTGTCAACTTGCTGGAAAAATAATTCAAAAAAAAAAAGACAACATTTTGAAAACAGAGGGATCAATGATGTGGAGGCGTATGGAAATCTTCTCTGAAGAGTCCAGTCCCAAAATGGGTCCAAAAGTCTACAACACGGCGTATTCCCAGGTGGTCACCCAGCCAGGTACTGACGCCGCCCAACAGGACTTGACTTCGGTGATCGGACGAGAACCGGTACGTTCCCTGTGGTGTGGTCGTAGACGAAAGAAACAACTCAAACCTTGCCCAATTGCTTGGACTCTCTTTTAAGTCTCTTAGAAGGAAGGCCTTTAATTGCTGTTGTGATGAATTTCCAATTACGTCTCGGCTACTTAACCCAGAGATTCCAAAGCCAGCTAAGACTTCAAATCACAAAAGGGCGATTCTCCAATGGTCAGTCATCAAAGCCACATTCAAGAGATTGCCTCCAGTGTGCTGCTCAGTGTTGCAGTGCTGTAATCAAACAAGAAAATCTTCTAATATGCTGTCAACTTGCTGGAAAAATAATTCAAAAAAAAAAAAGACAACATTTTGAAAACAGAGGGATCAATGATGTGGAGGCGTATGGAAATCTTCTCTGAAGAGTCCAGTCCCAAAATGGGTCCAAAAGTCTACAACACGGCGTATTCCCAGGTGGTCACCCAGCCAGGTACTGACGCCGCCCAACAGGACTTGACTTCGGTGATCGGACGAGAACCGGTACGTTCCCTGTGGTGTGGTCGTAGACGAAAGAAACAACTCAAACCTTGCCCAATTGCTTGGACTCTCTTTTAAGTCTCTTAGAAGGAAGGCCTTTAATTGCTGTTGTGATGAATTTCCAATTACGTCTCGGCTACTTAACCCAGAGATTCCAAAGCCAGCTAAGACTTCAAATCACAAAAGGGCGATTCTCCAATGGTCAGTCATCAAAGCCACATTCAAGAGATTGCCTCCAGTGTGCTGCTCAGTGTTGCAGTGCTGTAATCAAACAAGAAAATCTTCTAATATGCTGTCAACTTGCTGGAAAAATAATTCAAAAAAAAAAAGACAACATTTTGAAAACAGAGGGATCAATGATGTGGAGGCGTATGGAAATCTTCTCTGAAGAGTCCAGTCCCAAAATGGGTCCAAAAGTCTACAACACGGCGTATTCCCAGGTGGTCACCCAGCCAGGTACTGACGCCGCCCAACAGGACTTGACTTCGGTGATCGGACGAGAACCGGTACGTTCCCTGTGGTGTGGTCGTAGACGAAAGAAACAACTCAAACCTTGCCCAATTGCTTGGACTCTCTTTTAAGTCTCTTAGAAGGAAGGCCTTTAATTGCTGTTGTGATGAATTTCCAATTACGTCTCGGCTACTTAACCCAGAGATTCCAAAGCCAGCTAAGACTTCAAATCACAAAAGGGCGATTCTCCAATGGTCAGTCATCAAAGCCACATTCAAGAGATTGCCTCCAGTGTGCTGCTCAGTGTTGCAGTGCTGTAATCAAACAAGAAAATCTTCTAATATGCTGTCAACTTGCTGGAAAAATAATTCAAAAAAAAAAAAGACAACATTTTGAAAACAGAGGGATCAATGATGTGGAGGCGTATGGAAATCTTCTCTGAAGAGTCCAGTCCCAAAATGGGTCCAAAAGTCTACAACACGGCGTATTCCCAGGTGGTCACCCAGCCAGGTACTGACGCCGCCCAACAGGACTTGACTTCGGTGATCGGACGAGAACCGGTACGTTCCCTGTGGTGTGGTCGTAGACGAAAGAAACAACTCAAACCTTGCCCAATTGCTTGGACTCTCTTTTAAGTCTCTTAGAAGGAAGGCCTTTAATTGCTGTTGTGATGAATTTCCAATTACGTCTCGGCTACTTAACCCAGAGATTCCAAAGCCAGCTAAGACTTCAAATCACAAAAGGGCGATTCTCCAATGGTCAGTCATCAAAGCCACATTCAAGAGATTGCCTCCAGTGTGCTGCTCAGTGTTGCAGTGCTGTAATCAAACAAGAAAATCTTCTAATATGCTGTCAACTTGCTGGAAAAATAATTCAAAAAAAAAAAGACAACATTTTGAAAACAGAGGGATCAATGATGTGGAGGCGTATGGAAATCTTCTCTGAAGAGTCCAGTCCCAAAATGGGTCCAAAAGTCTACAACACGGCGTATTCCCAGGTGGTCACCCAGCCAGGTACTGACGCCGCCCAACAGGACTTGACTTCGGTGATCGGACGAGAACCGGTACGTTCCCTGTGGTGTGGTCGTAGACGAAAGAAACAACTCAAACCTTGCCCAATTGCTTGGACTCTCTTTTAAGTCTCTTAGAAGGAAGGCCTTTAATTGCTGTTGTGATGAATTTCCAATTACGTCTCGGCTACTTAACCCAGAGATTCCAAAGCCAGCTAAGACTTCAAATCACAAAAGGGCGATTCTCCAATGGTCAGTCATCAAAGCCACATTCAAGAGATTGCCTCCAGTGTGCTGCTCAGTGTTGCAGTGCTGTAATCAAACAAGAAAATCTTCTAATATGCTGTCAACTTGCTGGAAAAATAATTCAAAAAAAAAAAGACAACATTTTGAAAACAGAGGGATCAATGATGTGGAGGCGTATGGAAATCTTCTCTGAAGAGTCCAGTCCCAAAATGGGTCCAAAAGTCTACAACACGGCGTATTCCCAGGTGGTCACCCAGCCAGGTACTGACGCCGCCCAACAAGACTTGACTTCGGTGATCGGACGAGAACCGGTACGTTCCCTGTGGTGTGGTCGTAGACGAAAGAAACAACTCAAACCTTGCCCAATTGCTTGGACTCTCTTTTAAGTCTCTTAGAAGGAAGGCCTTTAATTGCTGTTGTGATGAATTTCCAATTACGTCTCGGCTACTTAACCCAGAGATTCCAAAGCCAGCTAAGACTTCAAATCACAAAAGGGCGATTCTCCAATGGTCAGTCATCAAAGCCACATTCAAGAGATTGCCTCCAGTGTGCTGCTCAGTGTTGCAGTGCTGTAATCAAACAAGAAAATCTTCTAATATGCTGTCAACTTGCTGGAAAAATAATTCAAAAAAAAAAAGACAACATTTTGAAAACAGAGGGATCAATGATGTGGAGGCGTATGGAAATCTTCTCTGAAGAGTCCAGTCCCAAAATGGGTCCAAAAGTCTACAACACGGCGTATTCCCAGGTGGTCACCCAGCCAGGTACTGACGCCGCCCAACAGGACTTGACTTCGGTGATCGGACGAGAACCGGTACGTTCCCTGTGGTGTGGTCGTAGACGAAAGAAACAACTCAAACCTTGCCCAATTGCTTGGACTCTCTTTTAAGTCTCTTAGAAGGAAGGCCTTTAATTGCTGTTGTGATGAATTTCCAATTACGTCTCGGCTACTTAACCCAGAGATTCCAAAGCCAGCTAAGACTTCAAATCACAAAAGGGCGATTCTCCAATGGTCAGTCATCAAAGCCACATTCAAGAGATTGCCTCCAGTGTGCTGCTCAGTGTTGCAGTGCTGTAATCAAACAAGAAAATCTTCTAATATGCTGTCAACTTGCTGGAAAAATAATTCAAAAAAAAAAAGACAACATTTTGAAAACAGAGGGATCAATGATGTGGAGGCGTATGGAAATCTTCTCTGAAGAGTCCAGTCCCAAAATGGGTCCAAAAGTCTACAACACGGCGTATTCCCAGGTGGTCACCCAGCCAGGTACTGACGCCGCCCAACAGGACTTGACTTCGGTGATCGGACGAGAACCGGTACGTTCCCTGTGGTGTGGTCGTAGACGAAAGAAACAACTCAAACCTTGCCCAATTGCTTGGACTCTCTTTTAAGTCTCTTAGAAGGAAGGCCTTTAATTGCTGTTGTGATGAATTTCCAATTACGTCTCGGCTACTTAACCCAGAGATTCCAAAGCCAGCTAAGACTTCAAATCACAAAAGGGCGATTCTCCAATGGTCAGTCATCAAAGCCACATTCAAGAGATTGCCTCCAGTGTGCTGCTCAGTGTTGCAGTGCTGTAATCAAACAAGAAAATCTTCTAATATGCTGTCAACTTGCTGGAAAAATAATTCAAAAAAAAAAAAAGACAACATTTTGAAAACAGAGGGATCAATGATGTGGAGGCGTATGGAAATCTTCTCTGAAGAGTCCAGTCCCAAAATGGGTCCAAAAGTCTACAACACGGCGTATTCCCAGGTGGTCACCCAGCCAGGTACTGACGCCGCCCAACAGGACTTGACTTCGGTGATCGGACGAGAACCGGTACGTTCCCTGTGGTGTGGTCGTAGACGAAAGAAACAACTCAAACCTTGCCCAATTGCTTGGACTCTCTTTTAAGTCTCTTAGAAGGAAGGCCTTTAATTGCTGTTGTGATGAATTTCCAATTACGTCTCGGCTACTTAACCCAGAGATTCCAAAGCCAGCTAAGACTTCAAATCACAAAAGGGCGATTCTCCAATGGTCAGTCATCAAAGCCACATTCAAGAGATTGCCTCCAGTGTGCTGCTCAGTGTTGCAGTGCTGTAATCAAACAAGAAAATCTTCTAATATGCTGTCAACTTGCTGGAAAAATAATTCAAAAAAAAAAAGACAACATTTTGAAAACAGAGGGATCAATGATGTGGAGGCGTATGGAAATCTTCTCTGAAGAGTCCAGTCCCAAAATGGGTCCAAAAGTCTACAACACGGCGTATTCCCAGGTGGTCACCCAGCCAGGTACTGACGCCGCCCAACAGGACTTGACTTCGGTGATCGGACGAGAACCGGTACGTTCCCTGTGGTGTGGTCGTAGACGAAAGAAACAACTCAAACCTTGCCCAATTGCTTGGACTCTCTTTTAAGTCTCTTAGAAGGAAGGCCTTTAATTGCTGTTGTGATGAATTTCCAATTACGTCTCGGCTACTTAACCCAGAGATTCCAAAGCCAGCTAAGACTTCAAATCACAAAAGGGCGATTCTCCAATGGTCAGTCATCAAAGCCACATTCAAGAGATTGCCTCCAGTGTGCTGCTCAGTGTTGCAGTGCTGTAATCAAACAAGAAAATCTTCTAATATGCTGTCAACTTGCTGGAAAAATAATTCAAAAAAAAAAAAGACAACATTTTGAAAACAGAGGGATCAATGATGTGGAGGCGTATGGAAATCTTCTCTGAAGAGTCCAGTCCCAAAATGGGTCCAAAAGTCTACAACACGGCGTATTCCCAGGTGGTCACCCAGCCAGGTACTGACGCCGCCCAACAGGACTTGACTTCGGTGATCGGACGAGAACCGGTACGTTCCCTGTGGTGTGGTCGTAGACGAAAGAAACAACTCAAACCTTGCCCAATTGCTTGGACTCTCTTTTAAGTCTCTTAGAAGGAAGGCCTTTAATTGCTGTTGTGATGAATTTCCAATTACGTCTCGGCTACTTAACCCAGAGATTCCAAAGCCAGCTAAGACTTCAAATCACAAAAGGGCGATTCTCCAATGGTCAGTCATCAAAGCCACATTCAAGAGATTGCCTCCAGTGTGCTGCTCAGTGTTGCAGTGCTGTAATCAAACAAGAAAATCTTCTAATATGCTGTCAACTTGCTGGAAAAATAATTCAAAAAAAAAAAGACAACATTTTGAAAACAGAGGGATCAATGATGTGGAGGCGTATGGAAATCTTCTCTGAAGAGTCCAGTCCCAAAATGGGTCCAAAAGTCTACAACACGGCGTATTCCCAGGTGGTCACCCAGCCAGGTACTGACGCCGCCCAACAGGACTTGACTTCGGTGATCGGACGAGAACCGGTACGTTCCCTGTGGTGTGGTCGTAGACGAAAGAAACAACTCAAACCTTGCCCAATTGCTTGGACTCTCTTTTAAGTCTCTTAGAAGGAAGGCCTTTAATTGCTGTTGTGATGAATTTCCAATTACGTCTCGGCTACTTAACCCAGAGATTCCAAAGCCAGCTAAGACTTCAAATCACAAAAGGGCGATTCTCCAATGGTCAGTCATCAAAGCCACATTCAAGAGATTGCCTCCAGTGTGCTGCTCAGTGTTGCAGTGCTGTAATCAAACAAGAAAATCTTCTAATATGCTGTCAACTTGCTGGAAAAATAATTCAAAAAAAAAAAGACAACATTTTGAAAACAGAGGGATCAATGATGTGGAGGCGTATGGAAATCTTCTCTGAAGAGTCCAGTCCCAAAATGGGTCCAAAAGTCTACAACACGGCGTATTCCCAGGTGGTCACCCAGCCAGGTACTGACGCCGCCCAACAGGACTTGACTTCGGTGATCGGACGAGAACCGGTACGTTCCCTGTGGTGTGGTCGTAGACGAAAGAAACAACTCAAACCTTGCCCAATTGCTTGGACTCTCTTTTAAGTCTCTTAGAAGGAAGGCCTTTAATTGCTGTTGTGATGAATTTCCAATTACGTCTCGGCTACTTAACCCAGAGATTCCAAAGCCAGCTAAGACTTCAAATCACAAAAGGGCGATTCTCCAATGGTCAGTCATCAAAGCCACATTCAAGAGATTGCCTCCAGTGTGCTGCTCAGTGTTGCAGTGCTGTAATCAAACAAGAAAATCTTCTAATATGCTGTCAACTTGCTGGAAAAATAATTCAAAAAAAAAAAAGACAACATTTTGAAAACAGAGGGATCAATGATGTGGAGGCGTATGGAAATCTTCTCTGAAGAGTCCAGTCCCAAAATGGGTCCAAAAGTCTACAACACGGCGTATTCCCAGGTGGTCACCCAGCCAGGTACTGACGCCGCCCAACAGGACTTGACTTCGGTGATCGGACGAGAACCGGTACGTTCCCTGTGGTGTGGTCGTAGACGAAAGAAACAACTCAAACCTTGCCCAATTGCTTGGACTCTCTTTTAAGTCTCTTAGAAGGAAGGCCTTTAATTGCTGTTGTGATGAATTTCCAATTACGTCTCGGCTACTTAACCCAGAGATTCCAAAGCCAGCTAAGACTTCAAATCACAAAAGGGCGATTCTCCAATGGTCAGTCATCAAAGCCACATTCAAGAGATTGCCTCCAGTGTGCTGCTCAGTGTTGCAGTGCTGTAATCAAACAAGAAAATCTTCTAATATGCTGTCAACTTGCTGGAAAAATAATTCAAAAAAAAAAAGACAACATTTTGAAAACAGAGGGATCAATGATGTGGAGGCGTATGGAAATCTTCTCTGAAGAGTCCAGTCCCAAAATGGGTCCAAAAGTCTACAACACGGCGTATTCCCAGGTGGTCACCCAGCCAGGTACTGACGCCGCCCAACAGGACTTGACTTCGGTGATCGGACGAGAACCGGTACGTTCCCTGTGGTGTGGTCGTAGACGAAAGAAACAACTCAAACCTTGCCCAATTGCTTGGACTCTCTTTTAAGTCTCTTAGAAGGAAGGCCTTTAATTGCTGTTGTGATGAATTTCCAATTACGTCTCGGCTACTTAACCCAGAGATTCCAAAGCCAGCTAAGACTTCAAATCACAAAAGGGCGATTCTCCAATGGTCAGTCATCAAAGCCACATTCAAGAGATTGCCTCCAGTGTGCTGCTCAGTGTTGCAGTGCTGTAATCAAACAAGAAAATCTTCTAATATGCTGTCAACTTGCTGGAAAAATAATTCAAAAAAAAAAAAGACAACATTTTGAAAACAGAGGGATCAATGATGTGGAGGCGTATGGAAATCTTCTCTGAAGAGTCCAGTCCCAAAATGGGTCCAAAAGTCTACAACACGGCGTATTCCCAGGTGGTCACCCAGCCAGGTACTGACGCCGCCCAACAGGACTTGACTTCGGTGATCGGACGAGAACCGGTACGTTCCCTGTGGTGTGGTCGTAGACGAAAGAAACAACTCAAACCTTGCCCAATTGCTTGGACTCTCTTTTAAGTCTCTTAGAAGGAAGGCCTTTAATTGCTGTTGTGATGAATTTCCAATTACGTCTCGGCTACTTAACCCAGAGATTCCAAAGCCAGCTAAGACTTCAAATCACAAAAGGGCGATTCTCCAATGGTCAGTCATCAAAGCCACATTCAAGAGATTGCCTCCAGTGTGCTGCTCAGTGTTGCAGTGCTGTAATCAAACAAGAAAATCTTCTAATATGCTGTCAACTTGCTGGAAAAATAATTCAAAAAAAAAAAGACAACATTTTGAAAACAGAGGGATCAATGATGTGGAGGCGTATGGAAATCTTCTCTGAAGAGTCCAGTCCCAAAATGGGTCCAAAAGTCTACAACACGGCGTATTCCCAGGTGGTCACCCAGCCAGGTACTGACGCCGCCCAACAGGACTTGACTTCGGTGATCGGACGAGAACCGGTACGTTCCCTGTGGTGTGGTCGTAGACGAAAGAAACAACTCAAACCTTGCCCAATTGCTTGGACTCTCTTTTAAGTCTCTTAGAAGGAAGGCCTTTAATTGCTGTTGTGATGAATTTCCAATTACGTCTCGGCTACTTAACCCAGAGATTCCAAAGCCAGCTAAGACTTCAAATCACAAAAGGGCGATTCTCCAATGGTCAGTCATCAAAGCCACATTCAAGAGATTGCCTCCAGTGTGCTGCTCAGTGTTGCAGTGCTGTAATCAAACAAGAAAATCTTCTAATATGCTGTCAACTTGCTGGAAAAATAATTCAAAAAAAAAAAGACAACATTTTGAAAACAGAGGGATCAATGATGTGGAGGCGTATGGAAATCTTCTCTGAAGAGTCCAGTCCCAAAATGGGTCCAAAAGTCTACAACACGGCGTATTCCCAGGTGGTCACCCAGCCAGGTACTGACGCCGCCCAACAGGACTTGACTTCGGTGATCGGACGAGAACCGGTACGTTCCCTGTGGTGTGGTCGTAGACGAAAGAAACAACTCAAACCTTGCCCAATTGCTTGGACTCTCTTTTAAGTCTCTTAGAAGGAAGGCCTTTAATTGCTGTTGTGATGAATTTCCAATTACGTCTCGGCTACTTAACCCAGAGATTCCAAAGCCAGCTAAGACTTCAAATCACAAAAGGGCGATTCTCCAATGGTCAGTCATCAAAGCCACATTCAAGAGATTGCCTCCAGTGTGCTGCTCAGTGTTGCAGTGCTGTAATCAAACAAGAAAATCTTCTAATATGCTGTCAACTTGCTGGAAAAATAATTCAAAAAAAAAAAAGACAACCTTTTGAAAACAGAGGGATCAATGATGTGGAGGCGTATGGAAATCTTCTCTGAAGAGTCCAGTCCCAAAATGGGTCCAAAAGTCTACAACACGGCGTATTCCCAGGTGGTCACCCAGCCAGGTACTGACGCCGCCCAACAGGACTTGACTTCGGTGATCGGACGAGAACCGGTACGTTCCCTGTGGTGTGGTCGTAGACGAAAGAAACAACTCAAACCTTGCCCAATTGCTTGGACTCTCTTTTAAGTCTCTTAGAAGGAAGGCCTTTAATTGCTGTTGTGATGAATTTCCAATTACGTCTCGGCTACTTAACCCAGAGATTCCAAAGCCAGCTAAGACTTCAAATCACAAAAGGGCGATTCTCCAATGGTCAGTCATCAAAGCCACATTCAAGAGATTGCCTCCAGTGTGCTGCTCAGTGTTGCAGTGCTGTAATCAAACAAGAAAATCTTCTAATATGCTGTCAACTTGCTGGAAAAATAATTCAAAAAAAAAAAGACAACATTTTGAAAACAGAGGGATCAATGATGTGGAGGCGTATGGAAATCTTCTCTGAAGAGTCCAGTCCCAAAATGGGTCCAAAAGTCTACAACACGGCGTATTCCCAGGTGGTCACCCAGCCAGGTACTGACGCCGCCCAACAGGACTTGACTTCGGTGATCGGACGAGAACCGGTACGTTCCCTGTGGTGTGGTCGTAGACGAAAGAAACAACTCAAACCTTGCCCAATTGCTTGGACTCTCTTTTAAGTCTCTTAGAAGGAAGGCCTTTAATTGCTGTTGTGATGAATTTCCAATTACGTCTCGGCTACTTAACCCAGAGATTCCAAAGCCAGCTAAGACTTCAAATCACAAAAGGGCGATTCTCCAATGGTCAGTCATCAAAGCCACATTCAAGAGATTGCCTCCAGTGTGCTGCTCAGTGTTGCAGTGCTGTAATCAAACAAGAAAATCTTCTAATATGCTGTCAACTTGCTGGAAAAATAATTCAAAAAAAAAAAGACAACATTTTGAAAACAGAGGGATCAATGATGTGGAGGCGTATGGAAATCTTCTCTGAAGAGTCCAGTCCCAAAATGGGTCCAAAAGTCTACAACACGGCGTATTCCCAGGTGGTCACCCAGCCAGGTACTGACGCCGCCCAACAGGACTTGACTTCGGTGATCGGACGAGAACCGGTACGTTCCCTGTGGTGTGGTCGTAGACGAAAGAAACAACTCAAACCTTGCCCAATTGCTTGGACTCTCTTTTAAGTCTCTTAGAAGGAAGGCCTTTAATTGCTGTTGTGATGAATTTCCAATTACGTCTCGGCTACTTAACCCAGAGATTCCAAAGCCAGCTAAGACTTCAAATCACAAAAGGGCGATTCTCCAATGGTCAGTCATCAAAGCCACATTCAAGAGATTGCCTCCAGTGTGCTGCTCAGTGTTGCAGTGCTGTAATCAAACAAGAAAATCTTCTAATATGCTGTCAACTTGCTGGAAAAATAATTCAAAAAAAAAAAAGACAACATTTTGAAAACAGAGGGATCAATGATGTGGAGGCGTATGGAAATCTTCTCTGAACAGTCCAGTCCCAAAATGGGTCCAAAAGTCTACAACACGGCGTATTCCCAGGTGGTCACCCAGCCAGGTACTGACGCCGCCCAACAGGACTTGACTTCGGTGATCGGACGAGAACCGGTACGTTCCCTGTGGTGTGGTCGTAGACGAAAGAAACAACTCAAACCTTGCCCAATTGCTTGGACTCTCTTTTAAGTCTCTTAGAAGGAAGGCCTTTAATTGCTGTTGTGATGAATTTCCAATTACGTCTCGGCTACTTAACCCAGAGATTCCAAAGCCAGCTAAGACTTCAAATCACAAAAGGGCGATTCTCCAATGGTCAGTCATCAAAGCCACATTCAAGAGAATGCCTCCAGTGTGCTGCTCAGTGTTGCAGTGCTGTAATCAAACAAGAAAATCTTCTAATATGCTGTCAACTTGCTGGAAAAATAATTCAAAAAAAAAAAGACAACATTTTGAAAACAGAGGGATCAATGATGTGGAGGCGTATGGAAATCTTCTCTGAAGAGTCCAGTCCCAAAATGGGTCCAAAAGTCTACAACACGGCGTATTCCCAGGTGGTCACCCAGCCAGGTACTGACGCCGCCCAACAGGACTTGACTTCGGTGATCGGACGAGAACCGGTACGTTCCCTGTGGTGTGGTCGTAGACGAAAGAAACAACTCAAACCTTGCCCAATTGCTTGGACTCTCTTTTAAGTCTCTTAGAAGGAAGGCCTTTAATTGCTGTTGTGATGAATTTCCAATTACGTCTCGGCTACTTAACCCAGAGATTCCAAAGCCAGCTAAGACTTCAAATCACAAAAGGGCGATTCTCCAATGGTCAGTCATCAAAGCCACATTCAAGAGATTGCCTCCAGTGTGCTGCTCAGTGTTGCAGTGCTGTAATCAAACAAGAAAATCTTCTAATATGCTGTCAACTTGCTGGAAAAATAATTCAAAAAAAAAAAAGACAACATTTTGAAAACAGAGGGATCAATGATGTGGAGGCGTATGGAAATCTTCTCTGAAGAGTCCAGTCCCAAAATGGGTCCAAAAGTCTACAACACGGCGTATTCCCAGGTGGTCACCCAGCCAGGTACTGACGCCGCCCAACAGGACTTGACTTCGGTGATCGGACGAGAACCGGTACGTTCCCTGTGGTGTGGTCGTAGACGAAAGAAACAACTCAAACCTTGCCCAATTGCTTGGACTCTCTTTTAAGTCTCTTAGAAGGAAGGCCTTTAATTGCTGTTGTGATGAATTTCCAATTACGTCTCGGCTACTTAACCCAGAGATTCCAAAGCCAGCTAAGACTTCAAATCACAAAAGGGCGATTCTCCAATGGTCAGTCATCAAAGCCACATTCAAGAGATTGCCTCCAGTGTGCTGCTCAGTGTTGCAGTGCTGTAATCAAACAAGAAAATCTTCTAATATGCTGTCAACTTGCTGGAAAAATAATTCAAAAAAAAAAAAGACAACATTTTGAAAACAGAGGGATCAATGATGTGGAGGCGTATGGAAATCTTCTCTGAAGAGTCCAGTCCCAAAATGGGTCCAAAAGTCTACAACACGGCGTATTCCCAGGTGGTCACCCAGCCAGGTACTGACGCCGCCCAACAGGACTTGACTTCGGTGATCGGACGAGAACCGGTACGTTCCCTGTGGTGTGGTCGTAGACGAAAGAAACAACTCAAACCTTGCCCAATTGCTTGGACTCTCTTTTAAGTCTCTTAGAAGGAAGGCCTTTAATTGCTGTTGTGATGAATTTCCAATTACGTCTCGGCTACTTAACCCAGAGATTCCAAAGCCAGCTAAGACTTCAAATCACAAAAGGGCGATTCTCCAATGGTCAGTCATCAAAGCCACATTCAAGAGATTGCCTCCAGTGTGCTGCTCAGTGTTGCAGTGCTGTAATCAAACAAGAAAATCTTCTAATATGCTGTCAACTTGCTGGAAAAATAATTCAAAAAAAAAAAGACAACATTTTGAAAACAGAGGGATCAATGATGTGGAGGCGTATGGAAATCTTCTCTGAAGAGTCCAGTCCCAAAATGGGTCCAAAAGTCTACAACACGGCGTATTCCCAGGTGGTCACCCAGCCAGGTACTGACGCCGCCCAACAGGACTTGACTTCGGTGATCGGACGAGAACCGGTACGTTCCCTGTGGTGTGGTCGTAGACGAAAGAAACAACTCAAACCTTGCCCAATTGCTTGGACTCTCTTTTAAGTCTCTTAGAAGGAAGGCCTTTAATTGCTGTTGTGATGAATTTCCAATTACGTCTCGGCTACTTAACCCAGAGATTCCAAAGCCAGCTAAGACTTCAAATCACAAAAGGGCGATTCTCCAATGGTCAGTCATCAAAGCCACATTCAAGAGATTGCCTCCAGTGTGCTGCTCAGTGTTGCAGTGCTGTAATCAAACAAGAAAATCTTCTAATATGCTGTCAACTTGCTGGAAAAATAATTCAAAAAAAAAAAAGACAACATTTTGAAAACAGAGGGATCAATGATGTGGAGGCGTATGGAAATCTTCTCTGAAGAGTCCAGTCCCAAAATGGGTCCAAAAGTCTACAACACGGCGTATTCCCAGGTGGTCACCCAGCCAGGTACTGACGCCGCCCAACAGGACTTGACTTCGGTGATCGGACGAGAACCGGTACGTTCCCTGTGGTGTGGTCGTAGACGAAAGAAACAACTCAAACCTTGCCCAATTGCTTGGACTCTCTTTTAAGTCTCTTAGAAGGAAGGCCTTTAATTGCTGTTGTGATGAATTTCCAATTACGTCTCGGCTACTTAACCCAGAGATTCCAAAGCCAGCTAAGACTTCAAATCACAAAAGGGCGATTCTCCAATGGTCAGTCATCAAAGCCACATTCAAGAGATTGCCTCCAGTGTGCTGCTCAGTGTTGCAGTGCTGTAATCAAACAAGAAAATCTTCTAATATGCTGTCAACTTGCTGGAAAAATAATTCAAAAAAAAAAAAGACAACATTTTGAAAACAGAGGGATCAATGATGTGGAGGCGTATGGAAATCTTCTCTGAAGAGTCCAGTCCCAAAATGGGTCCAAAAGTCTACAACACGGCGTATTCCCAGGTGGTCACCCAGCCAGGTACTGACGCCGCCCAACAGGACTTGACTTCGGTGATCGGACGAGAACCGGTACGTTCCCTGTGGTGTGGTCGTAGACGAAAGAAACAACTCAAACCTTGCCCAATTGCTTGGACTCTCTTTTAAGTCTCTTAGAAGGAAGGCCTTTAATTGCTGTTGTCATGAATTTCCAATTACGTCTCGGCTACTTAACCCAGAGATTCCAAAGCCAGCTAAGACTTCAAATCACAAAAGGGCGATTCTCCAATGGTCAGTCATCAAAGCCACATTCAAGAGATTGCCTCCAGTGTGCTGCTCAGTGTTGCAGTGCTGTAATCAAACAAGAAAATCTTCTAATATGCTGTCAACTTGCTGGAAAAATAATTCAAAAAAAAAAAGACAACATTTTGAAAACAGAGGGATCAATGATGTGGAGGCGTATGGAAATCTTCTCTGAAGAGTCCAGTCCCAAAATGGGTCCAAAAGTCTACAACACGGCGTATTCCCAGGTGGTCACCCAGCCAGGTACTGACGCCGCCCAACAGGACTTGACTTCGGTGATCGGACGAGAACCGGTACGTTCCCTGTGGTGTGGTCGTAGACGAAAGAAACAACTCAAACCTTGCCCAATTGCTTGGACTCTCTTTTAAGTCTCTTAGAAGGAAGGCCTTTAATTGCTGTTGTGATGAATTTCCAATTACGTCTCGGCTACTTAACCCAGAGATTCCAAAGCCAGCTAAGACTTCAAATCACAAAAGGGCGATTCTCCAATGGTCAGTCATCAAAGCCACATTCAAGAGATTGCCTCCAGTGTGCTGCTCAGTGTTGCAGTGCTGTAATCAAACAAGAAAATCTTCTAATATGCTGTCAACTTGCTGGAAAAATAATTCAAAAAAAAAAAGACAACATTTTGAAAACAGAGGGATCAATGATGTGGAGGCGTATGGAAATCTTCTCTGAAGAGTCCAGTCCCAAAATGGGTCCAAAAGTCTACAACACGGCGTATTCCCAGGTGGTCACCCAGCCAGGTACTGACGCCGCCCAACAGGACTTGACTTCGGTGATCGGACGAGAACCGGTACGTTCCCTGTGGTGTGGTCGTAGACGAAAGAAACAACTCAAACCTTGCCCAATTGCTTGGACTCTCTTTTAAGTCTCTTAGAAGGAAGGCCTTTAATTGCTGTTGTGATGAATTTCCAATTACGTCTCGGCTACTTAACCCAGAGATTCCAAAGCCAGCTAAGACTTCAAATCACAAAAGGGCGATTCTCCAATGGTCAGTCATCAAAGCCACATTCAAGAGATTGCCTCCAGTGTGCTGCTCAGTGTTGCAGTGCTGTAATCAAACAAGAAAATCTTCTAATATGCTGTCAACTTGCTGGAAAAATAATTCAAAAAAAAAAAGACAACATTTTGAAAACAGAGGGATCAATGATGTGGAGGCGTATGGAAATCTTCTCTGAAGAGTCCAGTCCCAAAATGGGTCCAAAAGTCTACAACACGGCGTATTCCCAGGTGGTCACCCAGCCAGGTACTGACGCCGCCCAACAGGACTTGACTTCGGTGATCGGACGAGAACCGGTACGTTCCCTGTGGTGTGGTCGTAGACGAAAGAAACAACTCAAACCTTGCCCAATTGCTTGGACTCTCTTTTAAGTCTCTTAGAAGGAAGGCCTTTAATTGCTGTTGTGATGAATTTCCAATTACGTCTCGGCTACTTAACCCAGAGATTCCAAAGCCAGCTAAGACTTCAAATCACAAAAGGGCGATTCTCCAATGGTCAGTCATCAAAGCCACATTCAAGAGATTGCCTCCAGTGTGCTGCTCAGTGTTGCAGTGCTGTAATCAAACAAGAAAATCTTCTAATATGCTGTCAACTTGCTGGAAAAATAATTCAAAAAAAAAAGACAACATTTTGAAAACAGAGGGATCAATGATGTGGAGGCGTATGGAAATCTTCTCTGAAGAGTCCAGTCCCAAAATGGGTCCAAAAGTCTACAACACGGCGTATTCCCAGGTGGTCACCCAGCCAGGTACTGACGCCGCCCAACAGGACTTGACTTCGGTGATCGGACGAGAACCGGTACGTTCCCTGTGGTGTGGTCGTAGACGAAAGAAACAACTCAAACCTTGCCCAATTGCTTGGACTCTCTTTTAAGTCTCTTAGAAGGAAGGCCTTTAATTGCTGTTGTGATGAATTTCCAATTACGTCTCGGCTACTTAACCCAGAGATTCCAAAGCCAGCTAAGACTTCAAATCACAAAAGGGCGATTCTCCAATGGTCAGTCATCAAAGCCACATTCAAGAGATTGCCTCCAGTGTGCTGCTCAGTGTTGCAGTGCTGTAATCAAACAAGAAAATCTTCTAATATGCTGTCAACTTGCTGGAAAAATAATTCAAAAAAAAAAAGACAACATTTTGAAAACAGAGGGATCAATGATGTGGAGGCGTATGGAAATCTTCTCTGAAGAGTCCAGTCCCAAAATGGGTCCAAAAGTCTACAACACGGCGTATTCCCAGGTGGTCACCCAGCCAGGTACTGACGCCGCCCAACAGGACTTGACTTCGGTGATCGGACGAGAACCGGTACGTTCCCTGTGGTGTGGTCGTAGACGAAAGAAACAACTCAAACCTTGCCCAATTGCTTGGACTCTCTTTTAAGTCTCTTAGAAGGAAGGCCTTTAATTGCTGTTGTGATGAATTTCCAATTACGTCTCGGCTACTTAACCCAGAGATTCCAAAGCCAGCTAAGACTTCAAATCACAAAAGGGCGATTCTCCAATGGTCAGTCATCAAAGCCACATTCAAGAGATTGCCTCCAGTGTGCTGCTCAGTGTTGCAGTGCTGTAATCAAACAAGAAAATCTTCTAATATGCTGTCAACTTGCTGGAAAAATAATTCAAAAAAAAAAAAGACAACATTTTGAAAACAGAGGGATCAATGATGTGGAGGCGTATGGAAATCTTCTCTGAAGAGTCCAGTCCCAAAATGGGTCCAAAAGTCTACAACACGGCGTATTCCCAGGTGGTCACCCAGCCAGGTACTGACGCCGCCCAACAGGACTTGACTTCGGTGATCGGACGAGAACCGGTACGTTCCCTGTGGTGTGGTCGTAGACGAAAGAAACAACTCAAACCTTGCCCAATTGCTTGGACTCTCTTTTAAGTCTCTTAGAAGGAAGGCCTTTAATTGCTGTTGTGATGAATTTCCAATTACGTCTCGGCTACTTAACCCAGAGATTCCAAAGCCAGCTAAGACTTCAAATCACAAAAGGGCGATTCTCCAATGGTCAGTCATCAAAGCCACATTCAAGAGATTGCCTCCAGTGTGCTGCTCAGTGTTGCAGTGCTGTAATCAAACAAGAAAATCTTCTAATATGCTGTCAACTTGCTGGAAAAATAATTCAAAAAAAAAAAGACAACATTTTGAAAACAGAGGGATCAATGATGTGGAGGCGTATGGAAATCTTCTCTGAAGAGTCCAGTCCCAAAATGGGTCCAAAAGTCTACAACACGGCGTATTCCCAGGTGGTCACCCAGCCAGGTACTGACGCCGCCCAACAGGACTTGACTTCGGTGATCGGACGAGAACCGGTACGTTCCCTGTGGTGTGGTCGTAGACGAAAGAAACAACTCAAACCTTGCCCAATTGCTTGGACTCTCTTTTAAGTCTCTTAGAAGGAAGGCCTTTAATTGCTGTTGTGATGAATTTCCAATTACGTCTCGGCTACTTAACCCAGAGATTCCAAAGCCAGCTAAGACTTCAAATCACAAAAGGGCGATTCTCCAATGGTCAGTCATCAAAGCCACATTCAAGAGATTGCCTCCAGTGTGCTGCTCAGTGTTGCAGTGCTGTAATCAAACAAGAAAATCTTCTAATATGCTGTCAACTTGCTGGAAAAATAATTCAAAAAAAAAAAAGACAACATTTTGAAAACAGAGGGATCAATGATGTGGAGGCGTATGGAAATCTTCTCTGAAGAGTCCAGTCCCAAAATGGGTCCAAAAGTCTACAACACGGCGTATTCCCAGGTGGTCACCCAGCCAGGTACTGACGCCGCCCAACAGGACTTGACTTCGGTGATCGGACGAGAACCGGTACGTTCCCTGTGGTGTGGTCGTAGACGAAAGAAACAACTCAAACCTTGCCCAATTGCTTGGACTCTCTTTTAAGTCTCTTAGAAGGAAGGCCTTTAATTGCTGTTGTGATGAATTTCCAATTACGTCTCGGCTACTTAACCCAGAGATTCCAAAGCCAGCTAAGACTTCAAATCACAAAAGGGCGATTCTCCAATGGTCAGTCATCAAAGCCACATTCAAGAGATTGCCTCCAGTGTGCTGCTCAGTGTTGCAGTGCTGTAATCAAACAAGAAAATCTTCTAATATGCTGTCAACTTGCTGGAAAAATAATTCAAAAAAAAAAAGACAACATTTTGAAAACAGAGGGATCAATGATGTGGAGGCGTA
The DNA here is from genome assembly GCF_964199315.1 of Orbicella franksi. Lineage (NCBI taxonomy): Eukaryota > Metazoa > Cnidaria > Anthozoa > Scleractinia > Merulinidae > Orbicella > Orbicella franksi. Next base: position 16,086,820 of record NC_138155.1, on the reverse strand, counting down.
TGGAAATCTTCTCTGAAGAGTCCAGTCCCAAAATGGGTCCAAAAGTCTACAACACGGCGTATTCCCAGGTGGTCACCCAGCCAGGTACTGACGCCGCCCAACAGGACTTGACTTCGGTGATCGGACGAGAACCGGTACGTTCCCTGTGGTGTGGTCGTAGACGAAAGAAACAACTCAAACCTTGCCCAATTGCTTGGACTCTCTTTTAAGTCTCTTAGAAGGAAGGCCTTTAATTGCTGTTGTGATGAATTTCCAATTACGTCTCGGCTACTTAACCCAGAGATTCCAAAGCCAGCTAAGACTTCAAATCACAAAAGGGCGATTCTCCAATGGTCAGTCATCAAAGCCACATTCAAGAGATTGCCTCCAGTGTGCTGCTCAGTGTTGCAGTGCTGTAATCAAACAAGAAAATCTTCTAATATGCTGTCAACTTGCTGGAAAAATAATTCAAAAAAAAAAAAGACAACATTTTGAAAACAGAGGGATCAATGATGTGGAGGCGTATGGAAATCTTCTCTGAAGAGTCCAGTCCCAAAATGGGTCCAAAAGTCTACAACACGGCGTATTCCCAGGTGGTCACCCAGCCAGGTACTGACGCCGCCCAACAGGACTTGACTTCGGTGATCGGACGAGAACCGGTACGTTCCCTGTGGTGTGGTCGTAGACGAAAGAAACAACTCAAACCTTGCCCAATTGCTTGGACTCTCTTTTAAGTCTCTTAGAAGGAAGGCCTTTAATTGCTGTTGTCATGAATTTCCAATTACGTCTCGGCTACTTAACCCAGAGATTCCAAAGCCAGCTAAGACTTCAAATCACAAAAGGGCGATTCTCCAATGGTCAGTCATCAAAGCCACATTCAAGAGATTGCCTCCAGTGTGCTGCTCAGTGTTGCAGTGCTGTAATCAAACAAGAAAATCTTCTAATATGCTGTCAACTTGCTGGAAAAATAATTCAAAAAAAAAAAGACAACATTTTGAAAACAGAGGGATCAATGATGTGGAGGCGTATGGAAATCTTCTCTGAAGAGTCCAGTCCCAAAATGGGTCCAAAAGTCTACAACACGGCGTATTCCCAGGTGGTCACCCAGCCAGGTACTGACGCCGCCCAACAGGACTTGACTTCGGTGATCGGACGAGAACCGGTACGTTCCCTGTGGTGTGGTCGTAGACGAAAGAAACAACTCAAACCTTGCCCAATTGCTTGGACTCTCTTTTAAGTCTCTTAGAAGGAAGGCCTTTAATTGCTGTTGTGATGAATTTCCAATTACGTCTCGGCTACTTAACCCAGAGATTCCAAAGCCAGCTAAGACTTCAAATCACAAAAGGGCGATTCTCCAATGGTCAGTCATCAAAGCCACATTCAAGAGATTGCCTCCAGTGTGCTGCTCAGTGTTGCAGTGCTGTAATCAAACAAGAAAATCTTCTAATATGCTGTCAACTTGCTGGAAAAATAATTCAAAAAAAAAAAGACAACATTTTGAAAACAGAGGGATCAATGATGTGGAGGCGTATGGAAATCTTCTCTGAAGAGTCCAGTCCCAAAATGGGTCCAAAAGTCTACAACACGGCGTATTCCCAGGTGGTCACCCAGCCAGGTACTGACGCCGCCCAACAGGACTTGACTTCGGTGATCGGACGAGAACCGGTACGTTCCCTGTGGTGTGGTCGTAGACGAAAGAAACAACTCAAACCTTGCCCAATTGCTTGGACTCTCTTTTAAGTCTCTTAGAAGGAAGGCCTTTAATTGCTGTTGTCATGAATTTCCAATTACGTCTCGGCTACTTAACCCAGAGATTCCAAAGCCAGCTAAGACTTCAAATCACAAAAGGGCGATTCTCCAATGGTCAGTCATCAAAGCCACATTCAAGAGATTGCCTCCAGTGTGCTGCTCAGTGTTGCAGTGCTGTAATCAAACAAGAAAATCTTCTAATATGCTGTCAACTTGCTGGAAAAATAATTCAAAAAAAAAAAGACAACATTTTGAAAACAGAGGGATCAATGATGTGGAGGCGTATGGAAATCTTCTCTGAAGAGTCCAGTCCCAAAATGGGTCCAAAAGTCTACAACACGGCGTATTCCCAGGTGGTCACCCAGCCAGGTACTGACGCCGCCCAACAGGACTTGACTTCGGTGATCGGACGAGAACCGGTACGTTCCCTGTGGTGTGGTCGTAGACGAAAGAAACAACTCAAACCTTGCCCAATTGCTTGGACTCTCTTTTAAGTCTCTTAGAAGGAAGGCCTTTAATTGCTGTTGTCATGAATTTCCAATTACGTCTCGGCTACTTAACCCAGAGATTCCAAAGCCAGCTAAGACTTCAAATCACAAAAGGGCGATTCTCCAATGGTCAGTCATCAAAGCCACATTCAAGAGATTGCCTCCAGTGTGCTGCTCAGTGTTGCAGTGCTGTAATCAAACAAGAAAATCTTCTAATATGCTGTCAACTTGCTGGAAAAATAATTCAAAAAAAAAAAGACAACATTTTGAAAACAGAGGGATCAATGATGTGGAGGCGTATGGAAATCTTCTCTGAAGAGTCCAGTCCCAAAATGGGTCCAAAAGTCTACAACACGGCGTATTCCCAGGTGGTCACCCAGCCAGGTACTGACGCCGCCCAACAGGACTTGACTTCGGTGATCGGACGAGAACCGGTACGTTCCCTGTGGTGTGGTCGTAGACGAAAGAAACAACTCAAACCTTGCCCAATTGCTTGGACTCTCTTTTAAGTCTCTTAGAAGGAAGGCCTTTAATTGCTGTTGTGATGAATTTCCAATTACGTCTCGGCTACTTAACCCAGAGATTCCAAAGCCAGCTAAGACTTCAAATCACAAAAGGGCGATTCTCCAATGGTCAGTCATCAAAGCCACATTCAAGAGATTGCCTCCAGTGTGCTGCTCAGTGTTGCAGTGCTGTAATCAAACAAGAAAATCTTCTAATATGCTGTCAACTTGCTGGAAAAATAATTCAAAAAAAAAAAGACAACATTTTGAAAACAGAGGGATCAATGATGTGGAGGCGTATGGAAATCTTCTCTGAAGAGTCCAGTCCCAAAATGGGTCCAAAAGTCTACAACACGGCGTATTCCCAGGTGGTCACCCAGCCAGGTACTGACGCCGCCCAACAGGACTTGACTTCGGTGATCGGACGAGAACCGGTACGTTCCCTGTGGTGTGGTCGTAGACGAAAGAAACAACTCAAACCTTGCCCAATTGCTTGGACTCTCTTTTAAGTCTCTTAGAAGGAAGGCCTTTAATTGCTGTTGTCATGAATTTCCAATTACGTCTCGGCTACTTAACCCAGAGATTCCAAAGCCAGCTAAGACTTCAAATCACAAAAGGGCGATTCTCCAATGGTCAGTCATCAAAGCCACATTCAAGAGATTGCCTCCAGTGTGCTGCTCAGTGTTGCAGTGCTGTAATCAAACAAGAAAATCTTCTAATATGCTGTCAACTTGCTGGAAAAATAATTCAAAAAAAAAAAGACAACATTTTGAAAACAGAGGGATCAATGATGTGGAGGCGTATGGAAATCTTCTCTGAAGAGTCCAGTCCCAAAATGGGTCCAAAAGTCTACAACACGGCGTATTCCCAGGTGGTCACCCAGCCAGGTACTGACGCCGCCCAACAGGACTTGACTTCGGTGATCGGACGAGAACCGGTACGTTCCCTGTGGTGTGGTCGTAGACGAAAGAAACAACTCAAACCTTGCCCAATTGCTTGGACTCTCTTTTAAGTCTCTTAGAAGGAAGGCCTTTAATTGCTGTTGTGATGAATTTCCAATTACGTCTCGGCTACTTAACCCAGAGATTCCAAAGCCAGCTAAGACTTCAAATCACAAAAGGGCGATTCTCCAATGGTCAGTCATCAAAGCCACATTCAAGAGATTGCCTCCAGTGTGCTGCTCAGTGTTGCAGTGCTGTAATCAAACAAGAAAATCTTCTAATATGCTGTCAACTTGCTGGAAAAATAATTCAAAAAAAAAAAGACAACATTTTGAAAACAGAGGGATCAATGATGTGGAGGCGTATGGAAATCTTCTCTGAAGAGTCCAGTCCCAAAATGGGTCCAAAAGTCTACAACACGGCGTAGTCCCAGGTGGTCACCCAGCCAGGTACTGACGCCGCCCAACAGGACTTGACTTCGGTGATCGGACGAGAACCGGTACGTTCCCTGTGGTGTGGTCGTAGACGAAAGAAACAACTCAAACCTTGCCCAATTGCTTGGACTCTCTTTTAAGTCTCTTAGAAGGAAGGCCTTTAATTGCTGTTGTCATGAATTTCCAATTACGTCTCGGCTACTTAACCCAGAGATTCCAAAGCCAGCTAAGACTTCAAATCACAAAAGGGCGATTCTCCAATGGTCAGTCATCAAAGCCACATTCAAGAGATTGCCTCCAGTGTGCTGCTCAGTGTTGCAGTGCTGTAATCAAACAAGAAAATCTTCTAATATGCTGTCAACTTGCTGGAAAAATAATTCAAAAAAAAAAAGACAACATTTTGAAAACAGAGGGATCAATGATGTGGAGGCGTATGGAAATCTTCTCTGAAGAGTCCAGTCCCAAAATGGGTCCAAAAGTCTACAACACGGCGTATTCCCAGGTGGTCACCCAGCCAGGTACTGACGCCGCCCAACAGGACTTGACTTCGGTGATCGGACGAGAACCGGTACGTTCCCTGTGGTGTGGTCGTAGACGAAAGAAACAACTCAAACCTTGCCCAATTGCTTGGACTCTCTTTTAAGTCTCTTAGAAGGAAGGCCTTTAATTGCTGTTGTGATGAATTTCCAATTACGTCTCGGCTACTTAACCCAGAGATTCCAAAGCCAGCTAAGACTTCAAATCACAAAAGGGCGATTCTCCAATGGTCAGTCATCAAAGCCACATTCAAGAGATTGCCTCCAGTGTGCTGCTCAGTGTTGCAGTGCTGTAATCAAACAAGAAAATCTTCTAATATGCTGTCAACTTGCTGGAAAAATAATTCAAAAAAAAAAAGACAACATTTTGAAAACAGAGGGATCAATGATGTGGAGGCGTATGGAAATCTTCTCTGAAGAGTCCAGTCCCAAAATGGGTCCAAAAGTCTACAACACGGCGTAGTCCCAGGTGGTCACCCAGCCAGGTACTGACGCCGCCCAACAGGACTTGACTTCGGTGATCGGACGAGAACCGGTACGTTCCCTGTGGTGTGGTCGTAGACGAAAGAAACAACTCAAACCTTGCCCAATTGCTTGGACTCTCTTTTAAGTCTCTTAGAAGGAAGGCCTTTAATTGCTGTTGTCATGAATTTCCAATTACGTCTCGGCTACTTAACCCAGAGATTCCAAAGCCAGCTAAGACTTCAAATCACAAAAGGGCGATTCTCCAATGGTCAGTCATCAAAGCCACATTCAAGAGATTGCCTCCAGTGTGCTGCTCAGTGTTGCAGTGCTGTAATCAAACAAGAAAATCTTCTAATATGCTGTCAACTTGCTGGAAAAATAATTCAAAAAAAAAAAGACAACATTTTGAAAACAGAGGGATCAATGATGTGGAGGCGTATGGAAATCTTCTCTGAAGAGTCCAAAAGTCTACAACACGGCGTATTCCCAGGTGGTCACCCAGCCAGGTACTGACGCCGCCCAACAGGACTTGACTTCGGTGATCGGACGAGAACCGGTACGTTCCCTGTGGTGTGGTCGTAGACGAAAGAAACAACTCAAACCTTGCCCAATTGCTTGGACTCTCTTTTAAGTCTCTTAGAAGGAAGGCCTTTAATTGCTGTTGTGATGAATTTCCAATTACGTCTCGGCTACTTAACCCAGAGATTCCAAAGCCAGCTAAGACTTCAAATCACAAAAGGGCGATTCTCCAATGGTCAGTCATCAAAGCCACATTCAAGAGATTGCCTCCAGTGTTGCTGCTCAGTGTTGCAGTGCTGTAATCAAACAAGAAATCTTCTAATATGCTGTCAACTTGCTGGAAAAAATATTCCAAAAAAAAAAAGACAACATTTGAAAACAGAGGGATCAATGATGTGGAGGCGTATGGAAATCTTCTCTGAAGAGTCCAGTCCCAAAATGGGTCCAAAAGTCTACAACACGGCGTATTCCCAGGTGGTCACCCAGCCAGGTACTGACGCCGCCCAACAGGACTTGACTTCGGTGATCGGACGAGAACCGGTACGTTCCCTGTGGTGTGGTCGTAGACGAAAGAAACAACTCAAACCTTGCCCAATTGCTTGGACTCTCTTTTAAGTCTCTTAGAAGGAAGGCCTTTAATTGCTGTTGTGATGAATTTCCAATTACGTCTCGGCTACTTAACCCAGAGATTCAAAGCCAGCTAAGACTTCAAATCACAAAAGGGCGATTCTCCAATGGTCAGTCATCAAAGCCACATTCAAGAGATTGCCTCCAGTGTGCTGCTCAGTGTTGCAGTGCTGTAATCAAACAAGAAAATCTTCTAATATGCTGTCAACTTGCTGGAAAAATATTCCAAAAAAAAAAAAGACAACATTTTGAAACAGAGGGATCAATGATGTGGAGGCGTATGGAAATCTTCTCTGAAGAGTCCAGTCCCAAAATGGGTCCAAAAGTCTACAACACGGCGTATTCCCAGGTGGTCACCCAGCCAGGTACTGACGCCGCCCAACAGGACTTGACTTCGGTGATCGGACGAGAACCGGTACGTTCCCTGTGGTGTGGTCGTAGACGAAAGAAACAACTCAAACCTTGCCCAATTGCTTGGACTCTCTTTTAAGTCTCTTAGAAGGAAGGCCTTTAATTGCTGTTGTGATGAATTTCCAATTACGTCTCGGCTACTTAACCCAGAGATTCCAAAGCCAGCTAAGACTTCAAATCACAAAAGGGCGATTCTCCAATGGTCAGTCATCAAAGCCACATTCAAGAGATTGCCTCCAGTGTGCTGCTCAGTGTTGCAGTGCTGTAATCAAACAAGAAAATCTTCTAATATGCTGTCAACTTGCTGGAAAAATAATTCCAAAAAAAAAAAGACAACATTTTGAAAACAGAGGGATCAATGATGTGGAGGCGTATGGAAATCTTCTCTGAAGAGTCCAGTCCCAAAATGGGTCCAAAAGTCTACAACACGGCGTATTCCCAGGTGGTCACCCAGCCAGGTACTGACGCCGCCCAACAGGACTTGACTTCGGTGATCGGACGAGAACCGGTACGTTCCCTGTGGTGTGGTCGTAGACGAAAGAAACAACTCAAACCTTGCCCAATTGCTTGGACTCTCTTTTAAGTCTCTTAGAAGGAAGGCCTTTAATTGCTGTTGTGATGAATTTCCAATTACGTCTCGGCTACTTAACCCAGAGATTCCAAAGCCAGCTAAGACTTCAAATCACAAAAGGGCGATTCTCCAATGGTCAGTCATCAAAGCCACATTCAAGAGATTGCCTCCAGTGTGCTGCTCAGTGTTGCAGTGCTGTAATCAAACAAGAAAATCTTCTAATATGCTGTCAACTTGCTGGAAAAATAATTCCAAAAAAAAAAAGACAACATTTTGAAAACAGAGGGATCAATGATGTGGAGGCGTATGGAAATCTTCTCTGAAGAGTCCAGTCCCAAAATGGGTCCAAAAGTCTACAACACGGCGTATTCCCAGGTGGTCACCCAGCCAGGTACTGACGCCGCCCAACAGGACTTGACTTCGGTGATCGGACGAGAACCGGTACGTTCCCTGTGGTGTGGTCGTAGACGAAAGAAACAACTCAAACCTTGCCCAATTGCTTGGACTCTCTTTTAAGTCTCTTAGAAGGAAGGCCTTTAATTGCTGTTGTGATGAATTTCCAATTACGTCTCGGCTACTTAACCCAGAGATTCCAAAGCCAGCTAAGACTTCAAATCACAAAAGGGCGATTCTCCAATGGTCAGTCATCAAAGCCACATTCAAGAGATTGCCTCCAGTGTGCTGCTCAGTGTTGCAGTGCTGTAATCAAACAAGAAAATCTTCTAATATGCTGTCAACTTGCTGGAAAAATAATTCCAAAAAAAAAAAAGACAACATTTTGAAAACAGAGGGATCAATGATGTGGAGGCGTATGGAAATCTTCTCTGAAGAGTCCAGTCCCAAAATGGGTCCAAAAGTCTACAACACGGCGTATTCCCAGGTGGTCACCCAGCCAGGTACTGACGCCGCCCAACAGGACTTGACTTCGGTGATCGGACGAGAACCGGTACGTTCCCTGTGGTGTGGTCGTAGACGAAAGAAACAACTCAAACCCTTGCCCAATTGCTTGGACTCTCTTTTAAGTCTCTTAGAAGGAAGGCCTTTAATTGCTGTTGTGATGAATTTCCAATTACGTCTCGGCTACTTAACCCAGAGATTCCAAAGCCAGCTAAGACTTCAAATCACAAAAGGGCGATTCTCCAATGGTCAGTCATCAAAGCCACATTCAAGAGATTGCCTCCAGTGTGCTGCTCAGTGTTGCAGTGCTGTAATCAAACAAGAAAATCTTCTAATATGCTGTCAACTTGCTGGAAAAATAATTCCAAAAAAAAAAAGACAACATTTTGAAAACAGAGGGATCAATGATGTGGAGGCGTATGGAAATCTTCTCTGAAGAGTCCAGTCCCAAAATGGGTCCAAAAGTCTACAACACGGCGTATTCCCAGGTGGTCACCCAGCCAGGTACTGACGCCGCCCAACAGGACTTGACTTCGGTGATCGGACGAGAACCGGTACGTTCCTGTGGTGTGGTCGTAGACGAAAGAAACAACTCAAACCTTGCCCAATTGCTTGGACTCTCTTTTAAGTCTCTTAGAAGGAAGGCCTTTAATTGCTGTTGTGATGAATTTCCAATTACGTCTCGGCTACTTAACCCAGAGATTCCAAAGCCAGCTAAGACTTCAAATCACAAAAGGGCGATTCTCCAATGGTCAGTCATCAAAGCCACATTCAAGAGATTGCCTCCAGTGTGCTGCTCAGTGTTGCAGTGCTGTAATCAAACAAGAAAATCTTCTAATATGCTGTCAACTTGCTGGAAAAATAATTCCAAAAAAAAAAAGACAACATTTTGAAAACAGAGGGATCAATGATGTGGAGCGTATGGAAATCTTCTCTGAAGAGTCCAGTCCCAAAATGGGTCCAAAAGTCTACAACACGGCGTATTCCCAGGTGGTCACCCAGCCAGGTACTGACGCCGCCCAACAGGACTTGACTTCGGTGATCGGACGAGAACCGGTACGTTCCCTGTGGTGTGGTCGTAGACGAAAGAAACAACTCAAACCTTGCCCAATTGCTTGGACTCTCTTTTAAGTCTCTTAGAAGGAAGGCCTTTAATTGCTGTTGTGATGAATTTCCAATTACGTCTCGGCTACTTAACCCAGAGATTCCAAAGCCAGCTAAGACTTCAAATCACAAAAGGGCGATTCTCCAATGGTCAGTCATCAAAGCCACATTCAAGAGATTGCCTCCAGTGTGCTGCTCAGTGTTGCAGTGCTGTAATCAAACAAGAAAATCTTCTAATATGCTGTCAACTTGCTGGAAAAATAATTCCAAAAAAAAAAAGACAACATTTTGAAAACAGAGGGATCAATGATGTGGAGGCGTATGGAAATCTTCTCTGAAGAGTCCAGTCCCAAAATGGGTCCAAAAGTCTACAACACGGCGTATTCCCAGGTGGTCACCCAGCCAGGTACTGACGCCGCCCAACAGGACTTGACTTCGGTGATCGGACGAGAACCGGTACGTTCCCTGTGGTGTGGTCGTAGACGAAAGAAACAACTCAAACCTTGCCCAATTGCTTGGACTCTCTTTTAAGTCTCTTAGAAGGAAGGCCTTTAATTGCTGTTGTGATGAATTTCCAATTACGTCTCGGCTACTTAACCCAGAGATTCCAAAGCCAGCTAAGACTTCAAATCACAAAAGGGCGATTCTCCAATGGTCAGTCATCAAAGCCACATTCAAGAGATTGCCTCCAGTGTGCTGCTCAGTGTTGCAGTGCTGTAATCAAACAAGAAAATCTTCTAATATGCTGTCAACTTGCTGGAAAAATAATTCCAAAAAAAAAAGACAACATTTTGAAAACAGAGGGATCAATGATGTGGAGGCGTATGGAAATCTTCTCTGAAGAGTCCAGTCCCAAAATGGGTCCAAAAGTCTACAACACGGCGTATTCCCAGGTGGTCACCCAGCCAGGTACTGACGCCGCCCAACAGGACTTGACTTCGGTGATCGGACGAGAACCGGTACGTTCCCTGTGGTGTGGTCGTAGACGAAAGAAACAACTCAAACCTTGCCCAATTGCTTGGACTCTCTTTTAAGTCTCTTAGAAGGAAGGCCTTTAATTGCTGTTGTGATGAATTTCCAATTACGTCTCGGCTACTTAACCCAGAGATTCCAAAGCCAGCTAAGACTTCAAATCACAAAAGGGCGATTCTCCAATGGTCAGTCATCAAAGCCACATTCAAGAGATTGCCTCCAGTGTGCTGCTCAGTGTTGCAGTGCTGTAATCAAACAAGAAAATCTTCTAATATGCTGTCAACTTGCTGGAAAAATAATTCCAAAAAAAAAAGACAACATTTTGAAAACAGAGGGATCAATGATGTGGAGGCGTATGGAAATCTTCTCTGAAGAGTCCAGTCCCAAAATGGGTCCAAAAGTCTACAACACGGCGTATTCCCAGGTGGTCACCCAGCCAGGTACTGACGCCGCCCAACAGGACTTGACTTCGGTGATCGGACGAGAACCGGTACGTTCCCTGTGGTGTGGTCGTAGACGAAAGAAACAACTCAAACCTTGCCCAATTGCTTGGACTCTCTTTTAAGTCTCTTAGAAGGAAGGCCTTTAATTGCTGTTGTGATGAATTTCCAATTACGTCTCGGCTACTTAACCCAGAGATTCCAAAGCCAGCTAAGACTTCAAATCACAAAAGGGCGATTCTCCAATGGTCAGTCATCAAAGCCACATTCAAGAGATTGCCTCCAGTGTGCTGCTCAGTGTTGCAGTGCTGTAATCAAACAAGAAAATCTTCTAATATGCTGTCAACTTGCTGGAAAATAATTCCAAAAAAAAAAAGACAACATTTTGAAAACAGAGGGATCAATGATGTGGAGGCGTATGGAAATCTTCTCTGAAGAGTCCAGTCCCAAAATGGGTCCAAAAGTCTACAACACGGCGTATTCCCAGGTGGTCACCCAGCCAGGTACTGACGCCGCCCAACAGGACTTGACTTCGGTGATCGGACGAGAACCGGTACGTTCCCTGTGGTGTGGTCGTAGACGAAAGAAACAACTCAAACCTTGCCCAATTGCTTGGACTCTCTTTTAAGTCTCTTAGAAGGAAGGCCTTTAATTGCTGTTGTGATGAATTTCCAATTACGTCTCGGCTACTTAACCCAGAGATTCCAAAGCCAGCTAAGACTTCAAATCACAAAAGGGCGATTCTCCAATGGTCAGTCATCAAAGCCACATTCAAGAGATTGCCTCCAGTGTGCTGCTCAGTGTTGCAGTGCTGTAATCAAACAAGAAAATCTTCTAATATGCTGTCAACTTGCTGGAAAAATAATTCCAAAAAAAAAAAAGACAACATTTTGAAAACAGAGGGATCAATGATGTGGAGGCGTATGGAAATCTTCTCTGAAGAGTCCAGTCCCAAAATGGGTCCAAAAGTCTACAACACGGCGTATTCCCAGGTGGTCACCCAGCCAGGTACTGACGCCGCCCAACAGGACTTGACTTCGGTGATCGGACGAGAACCGGTACGTTCCCTGTGGTGTGGTCGTAGACGAAAGAAACAACTCAAACCTTGCCCAATTGCTTGGACTCTCTTTTAAGTCTCTTAGAAGGAAGGCCTTTAATTGCTGTTGTGATGAATTTCCAATTACGTCTCGGCTACTTAACCCAGAGATTCCAAAGCCAGCTAAGACTTCAAATCACAAAAGGGCGATTCTCCAATGGTCAGTCATCAAAGCCACATTCAAGAGATTGCCTCCAGTGTGCTGCTCAGTGTTGCAGTGCTGTAATCAAACAAGAAAATCTTCTAATATGCTGTCAACTTGCTGGAAAAATAATTCCAAAAAAAAAAAGACAACATTTTGAAAACAGAGGGATCAATGATGTGGAGGCGTATGGAAATCTTCTCTGAAGAGTCCAGTCCCAAAATGGGTCCAAAAGTCTACAACACGGCGTATTCCCAGGTGGTCACCCAGCCAGGTACTGACGCCGCCCAACAGGACTTGACTTCGGTGATCGGACGAGAACCGGTACGTTCCCTGTGGTGTGGTCCGTAGACGAAAGAAACAACTCAAACCTTGCCCAATTGCTTGGACTCTCTTTTAAGTCTCTTAGAAGGAAGGCCTTTAATTGCTGTTGTGATGAATTTCCAATTACGTCTCGGCTACTTAACCCAGAGATTCCAAAGCCAGCTAAGACTTCAAATCACAAAAGGGCGATTCTCCAATGGTCAGTCATCAAAGCCACATTCAAGAGATTGCCTCCAGTGTGCTGCTCAGTGTTGCAGTGCTGTAATCAAACAAGAAAATCTTCTAATATGCTGTCAACTTGCTGGAAAAAATAATTCCAAAAAAAAAAAGACAACATTTTGAAAACAGAGGGATCAATGATGTGGAGGCGTATGGAAATCTTCTCTGAAGAGTCCAGTCCCAAAATGGGTCCAAAAGTCTACAACACGGCGTATTCCAGGTGGTCACCCAGCCAGGTACTGACGCCGCCCAACAGGACTTGACTTCGGTGATCGGACGAGAACCGGTACGTTCCCTGTGGTGTGGTCGTAGACGAAAGAAACAACTCAAACCTTGCCCAATTGCTTGGACTCTCTTTTAAGTCTCTTAGAAGGAAGGCCTTTAATTGCTGTTGTGATGAATTTCCAATTACGTCTCGGCTACTTAACCCAGAGATTCCAAAGCCAGCTAAGACTTCAAATCACAAAAGGGCGATTCTCCAATGGTCAGTCATCAAAGCCACATTCAAGAGATTGCCTCCAGTGTGCTGCTCAGTGTTGCAGTGCTGTAATCAAACAAGAAAATCTTCTAATATGCTGTCAACTTGCTGGAAAAATAATTCCAAAAAAAAAAAGACAACATTTTGAAAACAGAGGGATCAATGATGTGGAGGCGTATGGAAATCTTCTCTGAAGAGTCCAGTCCCAAAATGGGTCCAAAAGTCTACAACACGGCGTATTCCCAGGTGGTCACCCAGCCAGGTACTGACGCCGCCCAACAGGACTTGACTTCGGTGATCGGACGAGAACCGGTACGTTCCCTGTGGTGTGGTCGTAGACGAAAGAAACAACTCAAACCTTGCCCAATTGCTTGGACTCTCTTTTAAGTCTCTTAGAAGGAAGGCCTTTAATTGCTGTTGTGATGAATTTCCAATTACGTCTCGGCTACTTAACCCAGAGATTCCAAAGCCAGCTAAGACTTCAAATCACAAAAGGGCGATTCTCCAATGGTCAGTCATCAAAGCCACATTCAAGAGATTGCCTCCAGTGTGCTGCTCAGTGTTGCAGTGCTGTAATCAAACAAGAAAATCTTCTAATATGCTGTCAACTTGCTGGAAAAATAATTCCAAAAAAAAAAAGACAACATTTTGAAAACAGAGGGATCAATGATGTGGAGGCGTATGGAAATCTTCTCTGAAGAGTCCAGTCCCAAAATGGGTCCAAAAGTCTACAACACGGCGTATTCCCAGGTGGTCACCCAGCCAGGTACTGACGCCGCCCAACAGGACTTGACTTCGGTGATCGGACGAGAACCGGTACGTTCCCTGTGGTGTGGTCGTAGACGAAAGAAACAACTCAAACCTTGCCCAATTGCTTGGACTCTCTTTTAAGTCTCTTAGAAGGAAGGCCTTTAATTGCTGTTGTGATGAATTTCCAATTACGTCTCGGCTACTTAACCCAGAGATTCCAAAGCCAGCTAAGACTTCAAATCACAAAAGGGCGATTCTCCAATGGTCAGTCATCAAAGCCACATTCAAGAGATTGCCTCCAGTGTGCTGCTCAGTGTTGCAGTGCTGTAATCAAACAAGAAAATCTTCTAATATGCTGTCAACTTGCTGGAAAAATAATTCCAAAAAAAAAAAGACAACATTTTGAAAACAGAGGGATCAATGATGTGGAGGCGTATGGAAATCTTCTCTGAAGAGTCCAGTCCCAAAATGGGTCCAAAAGTCTACAACACGGCGTATTCCCAGGTGGTCACCCAGCCAGGTACTGACGCCGCCCAACAGGACTTGACTTCGGTGATCGGACGAGAACCGGTACGTTCCCTGTGGTGTGGTCGTAGACGAAAGAAACAACTCAAACCTTGCCCAATTGCTTGGACTCTCTTTTAAGTCTCTTAGAAGGAAGGCCTTTAATTGCTGTTGTGATGAATTTCCAATTACGTCTCGGCTACTTAACCCAGAGATTCCAAAGCCAGCTAAGACTTCAAATCACAAAAGGGCGATTCTCCAATGGTCAGTCATCAAAGCCACATTCAAGAGATTGCCTCCAGTGTGCTGCTCAGTGTTGCAGTGCTGTAATCAAACAAGAAAATCTTCTAATATGCTGTCAACTTGCTGGAAAAATAATTCCAAAAAAAAAAGACAACATTTTGAAAACAGAGGGATCAATGATGTGGAGGCGTATGGAAATCTTCTCTGAAGAGTCCAGTCCCAAAATGGGTCCAAAAGTCTACAACACGGCGTATTCCCAGGTGGTCACCCAGCCAGGTACTGACGCCGCCCAACAGGACTTGACTTCGGTGATCGGACGAGAACCGGTACGTTCCCTGTGGTGTGGTCGTAGACGAAAGAAACAACTCAAACCTTGCCCAATTGCTTGGACTCTCTTTTAAGTCTCTTAGAAGGAAGGCCTTTAATTGCTGTTGTGATGAATTTCCAATTACGTCTCGGCTACTTAACCCAGAGATTCCAAAGCCAGCTAAGACTTCAAATCACAAAAGGGCGATTCTCCAATGGTCAGTCATCAAAGCCACATTCAAGAGATTGCCTCCAGTGTGCTGCTCAGTGTTGCAGTGCTGTAATCAAACAAGAAAATCTTCTAATATGCTGTCAACTTGCTGGAAAAATAATTCCAAAAAAAAAAAGACAACATTTTGAAAACAGAGGGATCAATGATGTGGAGGCGTATGGAAATCTTCTCTGAAGAGTCCAGTCCCAAAATGGGTCCAAAAGTCTACAACACGGCGTATTCCCAGGTGGTCACCCAGCCAGGTACTGACGCCGCCCAACAGGACTTGACTTCGGTGATCGGACGAGAACCGGTACGTTCCCTGTGGTGTGGTCGTAGACGAAAGAAACAACTCAAACCTTGCCCAATTGCTTGGACTCTCTTTTAAGTCTCTTAGAAGGAAGGCCTTTAATTGCTGTTGTGATGAATTTCCAATTACGTCTCGGCTACTTAACCCAGAGATTCCAAAGCCAGCTAAGACTTCAAATCACAAAAGGGCGATTCTCCAATGGTCAGTCATCAAAGCCACATTCAAGAGATTGCCTCCAGTGTGCTGCTCAGTGTTGCAGTGCTGTAATCAAACAAGAAAATCTTCTAATATGCTGTCAACTTGCTGGAAAAATAATTCCAAAAAAAAAAAGACAACATTTTGAAAACAGAGGGATCAATGATGTGGAGGCGTATGGAAATCTTCTCTGAAGAGTCCAGTCCCAAAATGGGTCCAAAAGTCTACAACACGGCGTATTCCCAGGTGGTCACCCAGCCAGGTACTGACGCCGCCCAACAGGACTTGACTTCGGTGATCGGACGAGAACCGGTACGTTCCCTGTGGTGTGGTCGTAGACGAAAGAAACAACTCAAACCTTGCCCAATTGCTTGGACTCTCTTTTAAGTCTCTTAGAAGGAAGGCCTTTAATTGCTGTTGTGATGAATTTCCAATTACGTCTCGGCTACTTAACCCAGAGATTCCAAAGCCAGCTAAGACTTCAAATCACAAAAGGGCGATTCTCCAATGGTCAGTCATCAAAGCCACATTCAAGAGATTGCCTCCAGTGTGCTGCTCAGTGTTGCAGTGCTGTAATCAAACAAGAAAATCTTCTAATATGCTGTCAACTTGCTGGAAAAATAATTCCAAAAAAAAAAGACAACATTTTGAAAACAGAGGGATCAATGATGTGGAGGCGTATGGAAATCTTCTCTGAAGAGTCCAGTCCCAAAATGGGTCCAAAAGTCTACAACACGGCGTATTCCCAGGTGGTCACCCAGCCAGGTACTGACGCCGCCCAACAGGACTTGACTTCGGTGATCGGACGAGAACCGGTACGTTCCCTGTGGTGTGGTCGTAGACGAAAGAAACAACTCAAACCTTGCCCAATTGCTTGGACTCTCTTTTAAGTCTCTTAGAAGGAAGGCCTTTAATTGCTGTTGTGATGAATTTCCAATTACGTCTCGGCTACTTAACCCAGAGATTCCAAAGCCAGCTAAGACTTCAAATCACAAAAGGGCGATTCTCCAATGGTCAGTCATCAAAGCCACATTCAAGAGATTGCCTCCAGTGTGCTGCTCAGTGTTGCAGTGCTGTAATCAAACAAGAAAATCTTCTAATATGCTGTCAACTTGCTGGAAAAATAATTCCAAAAAAAAAAAGACAACATTTTGAAAACAGAGGGATCAATGATGTGGAGGCGTATGGAAATCTTCTCTGAAGAGTCCAGTCCCAAAATGGGTCCAAAAGTCTACAACACGGCGTATTCCCAGGTGGTCACCCAGCCAGGTACTGACGCCGCCCAACAGGACTTGACTTCGGTGATCGGACGAGAACCGGTACGTTCCCTGTGGTGTGGTCGTAGACGAAAGAAACAACTCAAACCTTGCCCAATTGCTTGGACTCTCTTTTAAGTCTCTTAGAAGGAAGGCCTTTAATTGCTGTTGTGATGAATTTCCAATTACGTCTCGGCTACTTAACCCAGAGATTCCAAAGCCAGCTAAGACTTCAAATCACAAAAGGGCGATTCTCCAATGGTCAGTCATCAAAGCCACATTCAAGAGATTGCCTCCAGTGTGCTGCTCAGTGTTGCAGTGCTGTAATCAAACAAGAAAATCTTCTAATATGCTGTCAACTTGCTGGAAAAATAATTCCAAAAAAAAAAAGACAACATTTTGAAAACAGAGGGATCAATGATGTGGAGGCGTATGGAAATCTTCTCTGAAGAGTCCAGTCCCAAAATGGGTCCAAAAGTCTACAACACGGCGTATTCCCAGGTGGTCACCCAGCCAGGTACTGACGCCGCCCAACAGGACTTGACTTCGGTGATCGGACGAGAACCGGTACGTTCCCTGTGGTGTGGTCGTAGACGAAAGAAACAACTCAAACCTTGCCCAATTGCTTGGACTCTCTTTTAAGTCTCTTAGAAGGAAGGCCTTTAATTGCTGTTGTGATGAATTTCCAATTACGTCTCGGCTACTTAACCCAGAGATTCCAAAGCCAGCTAAGACTTCAAATCACAAAAGGGCGATTCTCCAATGGTCAGTCATCAAAGCCACATTCAAGAGATTGCCTCCAGTGTGCTGCTCAGTGTTGCAGTGCTGTAATCAAACAAGAAAATCTTCTAATATGCTGTCAACTTGCTGGAAAAATAATTCCAAAAAAAAAAAGACAACATTTTGAAAACAGAGGGATCAATGATGTGGAGGCGTATGGAAATCTTCTCTGAAGAGTCCAGTCCCAAAATGGGTCCAAAAGTCTACAACACGGCGTATTCCCAGGTGGTCACCCAGCCAGGTACTGACGCCGCCCAACAGGACTTGACTTCGGTGATCGGACGAGAACCGGTACGTTCCCTGTGGTGTGGTCGTAGACGAAAGAAACAACTCAAACCTTGCCCAATTGCTTGGACTCTCTTTTAAGTCTCTTAGAAGGAAGGCCTTTAATTGCTGTTGTGATGAATTTCCAATTACGTCTCGGCTACTTAACCCAGAGATTCCAAAGCCAGCTAAGACTTCAAATCACAAAAGGGCGATTCTCCAATGGTCAGTCATCAAAGCCACATTCAAGAGATTGCCTCCAGTGTGCTGCTCAGTGTTGCAGTGCTGTAATCAAACAAGAAAATCTTCTAATATGCTGTCAACTTGCTGGAAAAATAATTCCAAAAAAAAAAAGACAACATTTTGAAAACAGAGGGATCAATGATGTGGAGGCGTATGGAAATCTTCTCTGAAGAGTCCAGTCCCAAAATGGGTCCAAAAGTCTACAACACGGCGTATTCCCAGGTGGTCACCCAGCCAGGTACTGACGCCGCCCAACAGGACTTGACTTCGGTGATCGGACGAGAACCGGTACGTTCCCTGTGGTGTGGTCGTAGACGAAAGAAACAACTCAAACCTTGCCCAATTGCTTGGACTCTCTTTTAAGTCTCTTAGAAGGAAGGCCTTTAATTGCTGTTGTGATGAATTTCCAATTACGTCTCGGCTACTTAACCCAGAGATTCCAAAGCCAGCTAAGACTTCAAATCACAAAAGGGCGATTCTCCAATGGTCAGTCATCAAAGCCACATTCAAGAGATTGCCTCCAGTGTGCTGCTCAGTGTTGCAGTGCTGTAATCAAACAAGAAAATCTTCTAATATGCTGTCAACTTGCTGGAAAAATAATTCCAAAAAAAAAAAGACAACATTTTGAAAACAGAGGGATCAATGATGTGGAGGCGTATGGAAATCTTCTCTGAAGAGCCAGTCCCAAAATGGGTCCAAAAGTCTACAACACGGCGTATTCCCAGGTGGTCACCCAGCCAGGTACTGACGCCGCCCAACAGGACTTGACTTCGGTGATCGGACGAGAACCGGTACGTTCCCTGTGGTGTGGTCGTAGACGAAAGAAACAACTCAAACCTTGCCCAATTGCTTGGACTCTCTTTTAAGTCTCTTAGAAGGAAGGCCTTTAATTGCTGTTGTGATGAATTTCCAATTACGTCTCGGCTACTTAACCCAGAGATTCCAAAGCCAGCTAAGACTTCAAATCACAAAAGGGCGATTCTCCAATGGTCAGTCATCAAAGCCACATTCAAGAGATTGCCTCCAGTGTGCTGCTCAGTGTTGCAGTGCTGTAATCAAACAAGAAAATCTTCTAATATGCTGTCAACTTGCTGGAAAAATAATTCCAAAAAAAAAAAGACAACATTTTGAAAACAGAGGGATCAATGATGTGGAGGCGTATGGAAATCTTCTCTGAAGAGTCCAGTCCCAAAATGGGTCCAAAAGTCTACAACACGGCGTATTCCCAGGTGGTCACCCAGCCAGGTACTGACGCCGCCCAACAGGACTTGACTTCGGTGATCGGACGAGAACCGGTACGTTCCCTGTGGTGTGGTCGTAGACGAAAGAAACAACTCAAACCTTGCCCAATTGCTTGGACTCTCTTTTAAGTCTCTTAGAAGGAAGGCCTTTAATTGCTGTTGTGATGAATTTCCAATTACGTCTCGGCTACTTAACCCAGAGATTCCAAAGCCAGCTAAGACTTCAAATCACAAAAGGGCGATTCTCCAATGGTCAGTCATCAAAGCCACATTCAAGAGATTGCCTCCAGTGTGCTGCTCAGTGTTGCAGTGCTGTAATCAAACAAGAAAATCTTCTAATATGCTGTCAACTTGCTGGAAAAATAATTCCAAAAAAAAAAAGACAACATTTTGAAAACAGAGGGATCAATGATGTGGAGGCGTATGGAAATCTTCTCTGAAGAGTCCAGTCCCAAAATGGGTCCAAAAGTCTACAACACGGCGTATTCCCAGGTGGTCACCCAGCCAGGTACTGACGCCGCCCAACAGGACTTGACTTCGGTGATCGGACGAGAACCGGTACGTTCCCTGTGGTGTGGTCGTAGACGAAAGAAACAACTCAAACCTTGCCCAATTGCTTGGACTCTCTTTTAAGTCTCTTAGAAGGAAGGCCTTTAATTGCTGTTGTGATGAATTTCCAATTACGTCTCGGCTACTTAACCCAGAGATTCCAAAGCCAGCTAAGACTTCAAATCACAAAAGGGCGATTCTCCAATGGTCAGTCATCAAAGCCACATTCAAGAGATTGCCTCCAGTGTGCTGCTCAGTGTTGCAGTGCTGTAATCAAACAAGAAAATCTTCTAATATGCTGTCAACTTGCTGGAAAAATAATTCCAAAAAAAAAAAGACAACATTTTGAAAACAGAGGGATCAATGATGTGGAGGCGTATGGAAATCTTCTCTGAAGAGTCCAGTCCCAAAATGGGTCCAAAAGTCTACAACACGGCGTATTCCCAGGTGGTCACCCAGCCAGGTACTGACGCCGCCCAACAGGACTTGACTTCGGTGATCGGACGAGAACCGGTACGTTCCCTGTGGTGTGGTCGTAGACGAAAGAAACAACTCAAACCTTGCCCAATTGCTTGGACTCTCTTTTAAGTCTCTTAGAAGGAAGGCCTTTTAATTGCTGTTGTGATGAATTTCCAATTACGTCTCGGCTACTTAACCCAGAGATTCCAAAGCCAGCTAAGACTTCAAATCACAAAAGGGGCGATTCTCCAATGGTCAGTCATCAAAGCCACATTCAAGAGATTGCCTCCAGTGTGCTGCTCAGTGTTGCAGTGCTGTAATCAAACAAGAAAATCTTCTAATATGCTGTCAACTTGCTGGAAAAATAATTCCAAAAAAAAAAGACAACATTTTGAAAACAGAGGGATCAATGATGTGGAGGCGTATGGAAATCTTCTCTGAAGAGTCCAGTCCCAAAATGGGTCCAAAAGTCTACAACACGGCGTATTCCCAGGTGGTCACCCAGCCAGGTACTGACGCCGCCCAACAGGACTTGACTTCGGTGATCGGACGAGAACCGGTACGTTCCCTGTGGTGTGGTCGTAGACGAAAGAAACAACTCAAACCTTGCCCAATTGCTTGGACTCTCTTTTAAGTCTCTTAGAAGGAAGGCCTTTAATTGCTGTTGTGATGAATTTCCAATTACGTCTCGGCTACTTAACCCAGAGATTCCAAAGCCAGCTAAGACTTCAAATCACAAAAGGGCGATTCTCCAATGGTCAGTCATCAAAGCCACATTCAAGAGATTGCCTCCAGTGTGCTGCTCAGTGTTGCAGTGCTGTAATCAAACAAGAAAATCTTCTAATATGCTGTCAACTTGCTGGAAAAATAATTCCAAAAAAAAAAAGACAACATTTTGAAAACAGAGGGATCAATGATGTGGAGGCGTATGGAAATCTTCTCTGAAGAGTCCAGTCCCAAAATGGGTCCAAAAGTCTACAACACGGCGTATTCCCAGGTGGTCACCCAGCCAGGTACTGACGCCGCCCAACAGGACTTGACTTCGGTGATCGGACGAGAACCGGTACGTTCCCTGTGGTGTGGTCGTAGACGAAAGAAACAACTCAAACCTTGCCCAATTGCTTGGACTCTCTTTTAAGTCTCTTAGAAGGAAGGCCTTTAATTGCTGTTGTGATGAATTTCCAATTACGTCTCGGCTACTTAACCCAGAGATTCCAAAGCCAGCTAAGACTTCAAATCACAAAAGGGCGATTCTCCAATGGTCAGTCATCAAAGCCACATTCAAGAGATTGCCTCCAGTGTGCTGCTCAGTGTTGCAGTGCTGTAATCAAACAAGAAAATCTTCTAATATGCTGTCAACTTGCTGGAAAAATAATTCCAAAAAAAAAAAGACAACATTTTGAAAACAGAGGGATCAATGATGTGGAGGCGTATGGAAATCTTCTCTGAAGAGTCCAGTCCCAAAATGGGTCCAAAAGTCTACAACACGGCGTATTCCCAGGTGGTCACCCAGCCAGGTACTGACGCCGCCCAACAGGACTTGACTTCGGTGATCGGACGAGAACCGGTACGTTCCCTGTGGTGTGGTCGTAGACGAAAGAAACAACTCAAACCTTGCCCAATTGCTTGGACTCTCTTTTAAGTCTCTTAGAAGGAAGGCCTTTAATTGCTGTTGTGATGAATTTCCAATTACGTCTCGGCTACTTAACCCAGAGATTCCAAAGCCAGCTAAGACTTCAAATCACAAAAGGGCGATTCTCCAATGGTCAGTCATCAAAGCCACATTCAAGAGATTGCCTCCAGTGTGCTGCTCAGTGTTGCAGTGCTGTAATCAAACAAGAAAATCTTCTAATATGCTGTCAACTTGCTGGAAAAATAATTCCAAAAAAAAAAAAGACAACATTTTGAAAACAGAGGGATCAATGATGTGGAGGCGTATGGAAATCTTCTCTGAAGAGTCCAGTCCCAAAATGGGTCCAAAAGTCTACAACACGGCGTATTCCCAGGTGGTCACCCAGCCAGGTACTGACGCCGCCCAACAGGACTTGACTTCGGTGATCGGACGAGAACCGGTACGTTCCCTGTGGTGTGGTCGTAGACGAAAGAAACAACTCAAACCTTGCCCAATTGCTTGGACTCTCTTTTAAGTCTCTTAGAAGGAAGGCCTTTAATTGCTGTTGTGATGAATTTCCAATTACGTCTCGGCTACTTAACCCAGAGATTCCAAAGCCAGCTAAGACTTCAAATCACAAAAGGGCGATTCTCCAATGGTCAGTCATCAAAGCCACATTCAAGAGATTGCCTCCAGTGTGCTGCTCAGTGTTGCAGTGCTGTAATCAAACAAGAAAATCTTCTAATATGCTGTCAACTTGCTGGAAAAATAATTCCAAAAAAAAAAAGACAACATTTTGAAACAGAGGATCAATGATGTGGAGGCGTATGGAAATCTTCTCTGAAGAGTCCAGTCCAAAATGGGTCCAAAGTCTACAACACGGCGTATTCCCAGGTGGT